>NW_028091237.1:544261-654041 GCF_014824575.4 Sturnira hondurensis
TCAGTAAATGAATGGATCAAAAAACTATGGTACATATACACAATGGAATTTTATGCTGCAGAAAGAAAGAAGGAGCTCCTACCTTTTGCAACAACATGGATGGAACTGGAAAGCATTATGCTGAGTGAAATAAGCCAGGTGTTGAAGGACAAATACCATATGATCTCACCTCTAACAGGAAGCTAAACAACACAGCAAACAAGCAAGCAAAATATAACCAAAGACACTGAAATAGAGAACAGGCTGACAGTGACCAGAGGGGAGAGAGTAGGGAATTTCAGGGGAAATAAGGGAGGGATTTAGAGGAACCTATATAAAGGATACATGGACAACAACTGAGAAGGGTGGAAATGGGAGGGAGGGGGGAGGATGGGGGGTGGGATGGGATGGGAGTAATAGAAAACTGTACTTGAAAAATAATTAAATAAAAAATTAAAAATACATAAATAAATAAATAAAATCTTTTAACAAATAAGGAAGATTTAAAAAAAAACAAAAAAAAAAGAAAAAGAAAGAGGAAAAGAAAAAAGAGTATGAGAAGACCAAAACAAAGAAAAGTGATTATGAGAGGAGAAAGGGGAAAAGAACTAATACTAGTAATGAATTAAAAGAGGAAAATGGGGGAAAGCAACACAGAAAAAGTAACAAATAATAAAAGAAGACAGGAAGGGAGCAATGGAATAATCAAAGGTAAGAGTAAAATAGGGGATACAAAAGAAAAAACAGAGCACCAACAATAAAAGAAACAGAAAAATATTAAAAATAATAAAAAGGCTATGAAAAAATAGCAAAAATGGTGAAAAAAGAACTCAAGTGGATTGGTCATAGCAGTTTGGTGCTTGCCTGCTGGTTTATCCCTTTGGATGCCACTCAGATGTTTGAGTCCTGTGTAGTGAATGTCAGGTGCTTTTCACATTTGACCATCGACAGCCATTTTAAAGGTACAAGCAATCCACAGTTTGTGGGTGATTCCTCTGGTCTTGGCTGTTCCCAAGGTGGGCCAAACTGCTCTGCAAAGCTGGCTTCTATTAGCACTGGGTCCAGGGATGTGTCAGTAAATGTCCCAAGTCACTGCACTGTCTTGAGAGGGCTTCCAGGTGTGGGTTAGATCCCCAAGTTGGGGTTGCATCCCCAGTTGGGGTGCATATAGGAGGCAACCCATTGATATTTCTCTCTCACTCTGATTCTTCTCTCTCTGTCTCTTCAAATTGATAGAATATAACCTGTATGCATTGTCTTCTTTCAAAGTCTCCTATCATTCTGCTGGGGTAGGGAAAGGGAGGGTAGAGTCCCGCAGCAAAACTATAACATGATGGTGGGGTGCTCACCATCCCATTTCTTTTTCCCCTTGAACACTGCCATGGCTTGCTCTCCTCTCACTGGATGCCCTGGCCCAGTGCCCACTCCTGAGGCCCCTGTACAGGGACTCAGAAATCTAGTGCCTGGTAGACTCAGCATTATTTCTTAAAGCATGTAAAACTAAACTGGTCTAAGCATATTTCATGAACTTTATGAACTTTGAGAGAAAATAGATATCATTTGCATTCACTTCCTGTTAGTCCATAAACTAACATTTGACAAATTTACCTGCTAGCAACCTTGATTTTCCAGAAGAGTAAACAACAGGAGAAAAGTCTCCAGAAATAATCACAGTTGGACATTACTGAAGAGATGAGAATCAAGGTTGAGAGGCAGGACCTAGGGGACAAAAAAATCTTGTATTTATTCTCTATCCTGTCTGTTGTTCTTTGAGTCCTGACAATACATAAATCTTCCCACAAATTAGGGTGAGCAAGTTAGCATATGCAAATAAACTCAGAAAAGTTTATTTTTAAACTGCTTATTTGTGCCTGAAAGTAGAGGTTAGGCACCTGTTGGTTTCATGGTTTCGTTTATATCCTGGTGAAAATGATAAATCTTTTTTTAGTTTTGCATCTCACAATCGGAGAAGCTGTCCTTACCCAGAATCCCCCCAAATGAAGCTCTGTTGGGCCTTGGGTTTTCTGCATTGCAAGACTTCCTGATGCTTGGCATGTGTACCCCTCTGCTCCAGGAAATAAGGGCTTGGCTGGCTTTACTCCTCGGGCTACTTTGACTCTTAAATGAAAATTTCTTTTGATAATTTATATAACCTTATTCTAACTCAGTTTTAATGAGGAAATTATTTTGCCACACCTTTTTCTTCTTTGATCTGTAAAAAAATCTCTAAACTTGTCCAGATAGAAAATGGAGTTAATACAACACAGAATTTTACTTTCATAGTTAGAACCTATGGGCAGTTGGGAATTGCAGTTGGATTTCACTTTCTTTCTAAACAAACAAGCAAACACAATAACCAACCATCTTTCAAATAAACTAAAGGATATTAAAAATGGCATGAAAAATTATATATGTGTGTGTATGTGTATATGTATATATATGCCTTTTCATAAATTTCAGTGTTTAGTTAGTGAAAGCCTATGACTTAAGCATTAATGGATTCTAAATTCTAATTGCTTATAAGAATTAGATGTCTTCAATTATTTTTTCAGCAGCTTTGACCATAAAGTTTAAAGTATTCTTTTTTATAGTGTGTAGTGATTTACAGAGAAATGTGAGCTCCCAATCCACTTACATTTAACAAAGCAACACCAATGAGTTCCACTGGCTGCATTATACCTGTTTAATATGCTTTCCCCTCAGAAATTAGAAAATTGGCAGGAATACATGGAATTGAATCTAAGGGTGTTAGTCAGATTCAATGCTATAGGAATGTTGGATAGCATTGGAAAGTGGCAGAATTAATCTTTCATCCATAATGTATATATTTCTCAGGACAGGTGCATTTTCTTAGTAGACTGCTGACTCTCAGTAAATCACTTAAAAGCAAGCAATTGCCAATGAGAACCATTGACTGGAGTCTATTGATGTCTTCAAATAAAGCATAAAATTTTACTCCTGAATACTAATGCTATATGCCCAGAATAAGGGATGCCACATTTCTATCCCTCAGGCATTTATGAACAAGATTACCTCAGGGCTAATGTTTCTGTTTTACTGTCATGCCATATTATTGCTACCTGTGACTTTAATTGAAGCTACAGTTTTTCACACCCCAAAAGGAGTCAAGGTTGTCAACCATATTATATTATGTTAAGTAGAAAACATAAAATAACAGGAGAACTTATATGTGCAGTTTAAATACACATACACACCAGAGGCAGCATCAGCATCAGGAATAGGAGATGTATTCCCATGAGCAAGAGCATGCCAGGAAAGTGGAATGCTGGGAATTCTGTCTCTCTACAAATGTAACTATTATACTTACTCAGAAAAGAATGTATCTTTTTTCTATATCTGAGGAGTACCTAAGTCCCTAAGTTTGAGAAACTATGCATTTGAGGCACTATCTGAGCTTCCAAATTAGTTGGGGTCTTCTGTTTCAGGTTTACCTCAGAGTGTTAACACCAAAAATGAATTATTATTATTTATATATATTATTGTATTTTTCCATCACTATTTATCCTTCCATACCCTCTTCCACCTCCCTTCACCTTTCTCTCCCATAATCTCCACACATGTTTTCTGTGCCCATGAGTTCTTTCTCTTTTTCTTTTTTCCTTGAACCAAATTATTATTATGCTAAATTCTTGACATTCTGAAAGTTACTGATGGGAAACTAAATTCTCATTTCATTGGGGAGCTGAAAGTGTTTAGTAAAAATGGGTTCTGCTCAGTTCCAACTTGAATTTTCTAGAGTAGGGTAATGTGTTAAGGAATCATTTAATATCAAGGTAAAGTTTTTACAGTCAGAGAGGGAATGAAGCCATGATCAATTTAACTTATTTAAGTCATGCAATTTCATTGATGAGATAAGATACTGGATTATTCCTAGGAACCGAGCTGTTGGTTGATTACCTGTCTCATTATATCTCTTCACTTGTGGACAGAACCACAGACATGTCTCCTTAGGTAGCTGACTTGTTTCATTTTTCCTCCAGATTGCTGTTGGGATAGGTTGACTTTCATGCCAGTAAAAGTAAGGGATGACTTCTTTGTGAGCTATGCAATTTAAAACTATTTTAGCTTAAGATTTTCCTTTGAATGTTTTCAGGAAAAAAAGGAAGTAGAGGAAAGGCCAAATCCTTCAGCTTCTTTCTTGGCTGTTTAGAGGAACAGCAACAACAAAAAACATAGAAAGAAACACTTTCAGAAACGTTGTTTTATAGTTCTCTTGCCTTCCAAGAGTTGAAATAAACCTTTCACAACAATAATAATAACTGAATTCATGATCAAATATTACTCCCTAATATTTAATTTATACTTATGAAAGCCAGTTTTATTCAGTTGCTCTTTCACTCACATACAAACACACCAAAATAACTTAAGAAAGAAGGTTATTGTCTTATGTAAGATTTCTTATGTTTGTTAAAATAACATATATGTAGAAACAATACCTATAATTTATACATGTAAGTAGATGGGTTTACTTAAAGATTATATTGTCCAATTTATGCAAATTGGATCATAGTTTAAATGCACTCAGAATTGATTCTGTCCTTCATGCTTAGTTAGATGGGAAGTTCCCTCTTGAATGAATATTCATTAATTTATCTTTTTTTACACCTGAATTTTCATATATATTATTATTTTAAAGCAGAGTCCACTTGTCTTGAACTCTTTCAGTTTCTCAGGTGTCCATATCCCAGAGCAGTTGCTCCATAAATCTGGGAAACCATCAGGTCTATCTCTCTTCTTTCAGAGGAGTCTGGGTTGATACACTTTTAATGAAAAAAATCTATTGTTTGATTTTAGAGAGAGAGAGAGAGAAACATTGATTTGTTGTTTCACTTATTTAAACATTCATTGGTTGACTCTTGTATGTGCCCTGCCTGACTGAGGATCAGACCCACACCCTTGGTGTAGTGGGATGATGTTCCAACCAACTGAGCTACACCACCAAGGTTTGGGTTGATATTCCTCAGCTTCCTTCTCATATATATCTCTAGTGACTTGCTTATACAGACACTCAATGATGTTCATTCACTTACCTCTACTTACAGAATATTTAAGTTTTATTTATTTTTATTTTTAATTTTTTGATAGTCTGACTAATTTTAATTTTATTTATGCAAATTTAATTGGAATAGGCATAAACCAAAAAAAGAAGAAAAACATCAGGATAAAATGCCAATGCTATTTTGTTTGCAGGGAGAAGTCAGGAGATAGAACAAATTGCCAGGACAACATAGTAAGACAACTCAAAGTAGCTAGGTTATATAATGTCTAGAGTAAAATATCAAAATTAGGTATCATCCTACTTATTCTAAAATAAAAAAGGAAGTCAAAAGTTTATTCTACTTAGTGTAAGAATTTTTACATTAAATATAGTGATTCATTTCTCAGAAAATCCAAGTATTTAAGTTTTATTATGCTTTGCTCTTTTTGTGTTAGATAGTCCTGATTCTCTGATTAAGACAAATTTTCTTTAAGGAAAAGTACTGATATTTTATTTCCTACACACTCCAAAGAGATTGAACTAGAGTCAGAGTCAGTGACCAATATTATCATTGCTTATTAGTCCCCCCAAATAGCTTTGTCTTTTAGTCTACTGGTATCTAGGTGATAAGAGGAGATGATGTGTTGAAGCCTGATTTCCTCATGTAGTTCTTTCATTTGTAACCTTACAGACTCCTAGGTAAAATTTATTTCAACAAAAGAACCAATATCAGAGGGCTCAAGCAGATTACTCAGGCTGTTTCTCCTTGCCTCTGTTTTCCCTTTTATTGGACAGGCTTCAACTCTTTACAAAACAAAGAGATCCATCAAAGCTAAGACTGTGCCCACTCCACAAGACAGATATGAGGGCTCGAGACAGGGTTTTAAGACACAGACACCTGTGAAATGCTCTATATTCTTCAGAAAGTTCTTCTCCAAATAACTTTTTTCTCATCAAATATTTTCATACAGTGAAAACCTATCTAAAAGAAAAATTTCCTTCAGATTTCTCTGACGAAGACCTCTTTTCCTGATGGCATGTGACTACAGTTAGAAGTCCTGAGGCTGGGTCTCCCTGTAGTCTCTCCTTGTTTATGGGAAAGTAAGGAAAACAAGTTTTCTGCGATTTTCCAGATATTTTCCTGACAATCACACTACACAACATTTACTGACTGCTTTCCTGTGCTGAGCCCATCTCAGGCAGGTGACAGGGGCTTCTCTGCAATGCATCTTTGTTTGGCTGATGTCGTCATCACAACTTCACCCTCCCCAACCTGTCTAAAAGAAACAGGTCCCAGGATCTCCCAAATGCAGGCTTACAAATCAGAGAGAGCTGGAGGCTTTGGGGGCCCTTTGCTTTCTGTATTCCCCACAGTGCACTGACCACGAGTGTCGGTGGCCAATGAGGGAATCAAGACCTCATAGCTTACACAAATCCTACTTCAGAGAATGGAATTGTATACCCTTTTTTTTAAAAAAAAACTTAAATACAACCTTGATCTGTTTCTCTTGAATAAATGGATATTGCTACAGGTAGTTTGGTAGGGGCATCCAAAGGTTATCAAATTTCATGCTTTCTTGCCTCTTCTTTCTAGTTTTCACCACTCCTACAAGTTACATATCAAGAATTTCATTTTTACCTTTGCAGATTATCATCAGGATGCATGGAGAGAGAGCATGAAGCTGCTGTGGGTGAAGTCCTAAGTATAATCTCTGGTCAAAAGTAAATTCTACCATTACCCTTGTTTTATAGGGGAATAAAAAAAGTGCAGAATAGAAAAAGAACTTGCCTAGTAATCACCAGCTTTACATGACAGAGCTGGTAATTGATCCAGCTGTCACCACTGTGATCTATTCCCTCTCTTCATTGAGAAGTAACACATTCAAATTTGTCTAGCATGTGTCACCCATGTCTAACTTTGACCCAGAAACTGCTGATATAAAACATGTCACTGTGGTGCTTGCTATTAGCAGGTCACCACCAGAAGACTAGGGGCCCCAACATGGGAGAGGGCAATTCTTACCTTAAACAGATTTCACTCAGATGAGAGGAAAAGATCCAAATAACAGGGCACAGGGCAGGATTTGGTAAGTTCCCACATTATGTATATATAGAAACAATGAGATATATACATCCCATTCTTCTTCTGAGGGCCTCTATGTTTCTGAAAAGTCATTTGATTTTCCATTTTCTCATCCTTGCTCTACTAAGAAGTCATATATTCTCCCATGAGTATTGTTCTTTCCTTCCTCTTCTCCTATAAGTTTGTAGTTGGTATTTAAGCCCTGAATTCAAACCACCTTTCTGTGAATCCCTGCATATGTATATTGATGAAAATTTGTCTTTCCTCTTGCTAATCTTTTTTTTGGGTAAGTTTAATTAACAAGCCTCTAGTTACTGAACTAAGAGGGTAGAGGAAAAGGTTCACCTCCCCCCAACTGTATCATCACCCAAGGAGAGGAGGGTTGAGGCCAGAACCTTCCAGGACACTCATAGTTTTCCAGAATGGAAAAAAGGAATTAACTAGAAAGATTAAGATGAGATGGTTGGAGGAGGGGACTCAGGAGGATGTGGGGGAGTGGAGGGTTTCAAGATAGAAGAGTAGGGATCAGTGACAAATCTTGCAGAGAGTTTGTAGAGACTAACACTTCATTGTGTGTTTATTGTTTGCTTCACTCCACCAAGCTTATAAAACATCATGCCATCTAATCCTGATAGCATGCTGGTGCCTGAGAGTAAGCTCTAGCCTCATTGTCCAGGCCCAGAGAAGTAAAGCGACTCCCTAAGGTTGTTGAGCTGTGAGAGAAGGAGCCAGTATCAGACTCTGGATGTTTGGCTTTAATACTCCTGCCTTTCTGCTCTCTGCAAACAAGGAGAAAATTCTGAAACCTGGTTATTTAGTTTTGGAGTGAACTTGTTTTAAACAGAGAGCAACAGATCTAACCAGTGTGGCTCAGCTGGGTGAACTGAACCAAAAGGTCACCAGTTCGATTCCTAATCAGGGAACATGCCTGGGGTGTGGGTTCAGTCCCTGGTTGGGGCACGTGTAAGAGACACCCAGTCAATGTTTCTCTCCTTTCCTACCACCCTAGATAGATAGATAGGTGATAGATAAAGAATCTTTAAACAGAGATGATTAGACTGTAGCCTAGACAAAGCTGACCCACTGCCTGTTTCTGCAGGGGACGTTTTGTTGTTTTCTGGCCCCGGCCATTCATTTGTTAGCTGTCGTCTGTTGTGGCTTTCACCAGCAGTGGCAGAGGGGAGTGGCTGTGAAGCAGACACCCAAAGCCTAACAATTTATTATGGACTCTTTACAGAAAAAAATGTGCTTACCCTGCCTGCCTTACACCACTAGGTTGCATACAAATTTTACAAAATGGGAATTCTGATTTAGTCTAGTGTAAAAATCATATAATGAAAATACACTTATAGAGAAAATCCTGTATTAAACCAGTATGATTTCCATCTACTAAGAAATAAAACCAGGCACTCTAAACTGTACTAAATTGGGCTGTTATTGTTTTCAGAGTTTTAAAAGAGCCAAAAGTTGATGAATGCCAATTAGATGACACCAATAAAGCAGCACATACCAACTCAAAATTGAATCTGGTAAAATCATTGCATCTCTCAAGAACACAGAAGAGGTGGTAGGTGGAGAGTTAGAAAAGGTGAGGGCATCATACTTAAAAGACAACAAACAACCCCTTAGGACTTTGGAGTTAGCACATAATAGGTCACCAGACAATTTGTCCCTTGCCCATTAGCCAAGACCCCAGGGCCTTGAGGAAGAACATATGTCTCTCTTTTCTTTTGATGTGTCTGGCAGTAATACCATAGGCTCCTCAGAGGCAAGGGGGTGTCCCCTTGGCTGGCAGCCTCCCTGGTGTTGGTAGAACAGCAGGCTGTCTGAGGTGGCAGTCCTGCTGGGGCACATCTGTCCCTCTCAGTATTCACACTGCTAATGTCTCTCTCTGGTGACAAATGCAAATTGGGTTGCTTCGTCCAAACATGTCAGCCTCATTAACAAGTGCATAGCGATTGGCACGGAACACTGGCCTCTCCTGTATGTTTGGTTCTTACCTCCACCCACCTAAGGGTCTCTCATCCTTCAGAACAGAATTATTGATAGGGAGCTCTGGTTGTGGGGAGCAAGCAGGTGCAGAATACTTTTTATTTTAAACAAAAGAAAGGCTATGGTAAGTAGAAGTTTGTTTGCCATAGGTTATTGTCTGCAAAGCAAATGGGTCACTTCTGATAAAAAATTCAGCAAAATCAGACTATAATACACCTTGATCTTAAATATATATATATATATATATATATATATATATATATATATATATACACTGATCTTAATACATATATATATATAAAATTATCCACTGTGCCCTTAGGGCAGAATGGTGTATAAGATTTCAACTCTGGATATGAGATATAGGTCAGATAGATTTTTTCTTTTTTAAAATATATTTTATTTGTTTATCTTTAGAGGAGAAGGGAATGAGAGAGGAAGAGAAACATCAATGTATGGCTGCTTCTCGTGCATCCCCTGCTGGGAACTGGCCCATGCTGGGAACTGGCCTGCAACCCAGGCATGTGCCCTGACTGGGAATTGAACCACAATCGTCTGATTCAAAGGCCCACGCTCAATCCACTGAGCTACACCAGCCAGGGCTTAGGGCAGATAGATTTTTATAATTTGTTTAAATACTTGTTGAGTTGGCCAAAAGTCCATTTAGGTTTTTCCATAAAATAAAAGACACATTCTCCATTTTCACCAATAACTTTATTGATTCGGATATTTTGAGTATGTCGGCTATCTCATGTGTGGGATAACGTTGAGTATTCTCAATTAATGTATCGATTTGATGGCCACCAACTTTAACTAGTCTATCCAACTGTGGAGCATTGTCCAGTGAGAAATCTCCAGCATGAAACCTCACAAACCACTTTTGACACATTCAGTCAGTCACAGGAGCTACTGTATGTATATACTGCATAATTTTGTGTGTGCATATCAGTTGCATTTTTACCTTTCTTGAAATAATAAAGCATAATATGCTAAAATGTTACATGTTTTCTTTCCTCTTCAATATTAAAATGGCTACACAAAAATTCACCAATTTGGATAAGTTATTTTATGCATGCTAATATGACAACTGTCACAATACAATATAACAAAATTGTTTCAAATGACAGTAAAGTCAACTAAGCTCTACTAATCTTATGGGGAAAAAAAACAAGGAAACTCTTTGGCCAACTCAATCAATACTCGTTGACTTAAAACTATTTAAGTCTTTTTGAAGCCAATAATATATTTGTTGTATAAGCATAGGTTAACTCCATGGTATTAGATATCAAGGCGATAAAAGAAAATATTACTTGATAATGATGAGGATTTTTAGTTTGCATTCATTTGACTCTCAGTATACATTTTGAGATGCCACACAAATTATTTTTACTGCTAAAATCTCATATGATGACTTTAAAATATTTTAAAGGATAGTATCAATACTCTGTTCTCATTTCTGGAAATGTTGTTTGGGACACAAGAGATGCACCTTTTGGATTTGAGGTAAATTAGCATACATCCACCACACTTAGCATAAATTGAAGACACTGCACCATGCCAGGTGTATGCATGAAAGCAGAAGGAAGTGTGACAATCTGGAAGTTTGTCAGTGGTGTCAAGCATCTGTATGTTTGTCCATCCAAACAACTGACCAACTGGCTTAATTTTTATTTGAGCACTTGATATCATAAAAGTAAAGCATAAAGCAAACTATAGGAAAATTATATATTCAAGCATTCAACTAATTTTTCCTTGTTGATTATTCAGTATTAACTCAGGCAGAGCAAAAATATATCATCATAGTAGTTCTGAAAATTTTAGTTGTTTCTATTTTCTGATAAAGTTCTGGGGAAAAATTCAAAATTTTTCTTTCTCAAGAAGATACAGATTATTTTCTACATGTAGTTAGAAATATAACAATAGTTAATGAGAAAAATTAATTTTGTAATTGAACATGTAATTTTCCTACAGTTTATTTTATGTTTTATTTTCATGGTAGCAAATGCTCAGGTAAAAATTAAACAAATTGGCCCATTGTTTGGATGGACAAATAGGTGTTTGAGACCAGTGACAAACCTCTAGATGGCCACACTTCCTTCGGGTTTCATGCATACATCTGGCGTGGAATGGTGCTGTTGATGTATACTAGGAATTTCTTATTAAAGATTTTAAAAACATTCTTCACCTATTAATCACAGCACAAATCTAGCATGGTTATTGTTTAAATACTTTCTTTCTAAAAGGTCATCTCTGCCCTGAAATGAAGCCTCCATGTTGCCTTCTCTTTGAAAGGGAATCAAATTGCTTGTGTGAAGGTTCACAGAGCCTCCATGCTTGTGTGCCTGTCTGAGAGGACAGAGGTAAACAGAGAGAGCAAAGAGCTGTCTGAGAATCAGAAAATTGCAGGGATGCTGTGCAGGCCACACAGGCAGCTCAGAGCCAAGAACCTTGTGAGTCTTCTGCAAGAGAGCTATGAGCCACCTGGGCCCTCTGGGCTCTGGACTCCTCCTCAGTGTTGTGCTCACTATCACCCATAACAAAGTTACCAGCTCTTCATCTTTTCTCTTTCTAAAGGACTGTGTTTCTGAGGGTGACAGTGATGTGACTGGCTTTTCTGTCACCAACAAGGACTCCTGCAGGCCACTTTAGCTCTACCCATTCCTTGCCTTAGACAAGTGCTTGGCTGTTTCCAAGCATCTGAGCTCTTGTGCACTTTGTTTTTCTCTCTTCGTTTCTCCCTACTCCCAAGTTTTAAAAAGACCTCAGTTCCTTGAAGTGCTAAGTATCCTCACCTGCATCTGCCTGCTCCTGAAGCCACATGTAACACTAGTCAGACTGCAAACATGTAGTGCCACCTGATCCAGGTGTGGCTGACAGGTTCTAGGTATCTGGAGGGACAGGCATCTGACCTTGTAGCTGGAAGTCAGCCTACTAGACAGGGATACCAGCAGCGGAGAGAGTGTCAGGTATTGGCTTGGCACTGAGAGGGAGATGGTAGCCTGGGTGGGGCCCTCAGAGGTGGCACCTGAACTTTCTACTGGTGACCTTCTTTCATTGGTGAACAAAGTTCCTCTCTTTCTTGGAAGGAAAGAGGAGAACAAGGGAAGAAAGAGGCAGGTGTGTTCTAACAGTTGACTCTTTTCTGTCTGCTATTTATCTTGCATAATAATTCTAAAAATACCATGTGGGAAACTGTATGTTCACCTGTGAATGCCACAGATCCAATTTGTCTGATTGAATGCTACATTATTACCACTCTGAGAATTTCTTCACTATCCACAGAAAGCTCATGCCAGTACTCAACACAAAGGTGGTGTAGTTCTGAGCCAGTTTTACATTGTGAGATCAAATACCGTTCTTTAAACCCAATTCCTTGGATGTATGTTAGAAATTGGGCTGATTTATATACCACTTCAAAGAGCTGACTATTAGGTGGATTAGCACAGGGGGTTAAGTCTTTGGATATACCATGGGCATTAAATTATTTCAGGTGCTCCATTCAGAACAAAGCCAGTATTTCAAGATCTGAAAGCCGTAAATGAATTTTTCATACAAGTGTTGGAAAAAAATCTGTCATTTGGAGTCAGTCTGCTAAGCTGTGGGATGTGGAAAGATTTAGACTAGAGAGAGGTTACAAATTTAAATGGTTTTAGGAAGGTAACCAAAGTGGGAAGTGTCAGGGTACAAGATAATAGGCAATGGTGGCAATGGGGTGAAGTGCATCGTGCAGGCTCTGCCTATGGCAGGCAGACTAATTTGTTTGAACCCATCACTGTGGGTGAGTGAATGTCGGGGCCTAAAGACAGTGAATGCAATCTATCAAGAAGATCGCACCAGGAGGGCTTGGCTAAGGCAACCCAAACAGGATATTGCAGCCGAGCCAGGTGGCCCCACCCTTGGGGGCATCCCTGGATCACGAGTACTAACTACCAATCAAGATGCTGATCACGCGCCCACCCACCAACCGTCACTAAGAGCATGCAGAGTGAGCATGCACAGGACAACCTATTAGAACCACTTCCCCCTTTTCCCTGCCCCTATACAACAGCCCCGCCTAAAATAAAATTTGCAGCTTGATCAGAATCCTTTGTCTTGCTGCCTTTCTTCGCGCCTCTTGTTCCCGTCCCTATTCATCCGTTTCAGGTAGACTCGGGACCCCCGTTGACTGTTCCGAGGGCGGAACAAGTGAAAGCCTCTGTAGACTTATAGTACAACCCACCATTTACAGGCTAAGGAACAGAGGGCAGGTTCATCCTGTAACTTGCCCAAAATCACCCAGATCATCATCACAGGGTTGCCCAGGATAGGCAGCTTCTGACTCCAGCCCAGATCACTTTCTATCACCAGTTCAAGTTTCAACAGGTGAAAAAATAATTATTGAAAGTTTTGTGTGTGGTCATCATTTTCTTCTTTAAATTCTCTAAACTTCTTTCTTTCTCATGTGTGAATAGGTATAATGCTCCTTACTGATACGTTTTTTAAAAGCTCCACAGCAATTGGGATTCATTAAGATAGTAAACTTTCCTTCTCCCCCTCCTTCCTCTGCTTCCTGCCTCCTCTTGCCCCATCTGTTCTTCTTTGCTTTCCTCTCTCTGCCCCCCCCTTCCCTCTTCACTTTGTCTTACATAATTTTGCAGCTATAGAGAGAGTAGCATAGTGCTTTTTACATAACATGTACTCAACATATTTAGAGTGAAACAATTAATGCAAAGTGTGCCAATCATAAGGTATAGGACAGACAGCTGTTATATACTGCAGGTAAATAGAAGCCCACATCATACTGTCATTGGTCCACTTTCCTTTAGCGATGGCGGTCTTGAGTCTGAGCTTCAAATGGTCTCTCTGGCAATGGTAGTAGTTATCCTGAACACCCTTGCAACAAGGCTGGCAGGGTCTGTGGAATAATCTGTCAATTCATGCAAAGCCAATTAAAGCATTTGTGAACTGAAGACTCAGACTCGGCCTTGCTAGCCCCGTGATCCATGCTATTGACTTTTTCCCCCTCATTTATGATGCTAGGTCTTGGTGTTTGACACTGGAAGGAAAGCAAACAGAAGAATCTATGACCCACCACTGAGGGAGTTGGAGGGTCCTCTCATACTCTTCTTAGCAGGTGCAGGCATGCCAGGCTGCACATGGGAGAGCCCAGCACAATCAAGAACAAGGATAGCTGTGCTACACAGCTACTCCTGCTGCCCTGGAGCAACAATTGGGGTATGGCCAGACACATTTCAGACACCTCTGCTGCCCTCAGGGTAGACCCCTGGCAGATTGCTGCTTCTGGTGCTTGGTTGTCTGATTAACAAACTACCTGGTTTGTTCTCTTACAAGAAGATCTTCTTGGGAATGGAGGAGAGCTGTTATTGGGTAAGACCCATGTCCTAGAGAAGAAAGCTATATCAATGAACTTTGTTGTCCTTCTCTTTCCTTTCTGAGAAATTCTAATTTCAACTTCAGTATACATACTTTTGCCACAAGACATAATGAAAATTTCAGAGAACTACTCAAAGTAATGATAGCAATTTAAAGAATGTATATTTATGCAGTGTTAATGATATGCCATATCATTCAATTTTCACACTTCTTTGAGGAAGCAACTATTGTCTCATCATTCCTACACTTGAGGAAACTGATGCACACAAGGGTTAAAGTTACCCATGGTGGGTCACACACCTTGTTAATGGTGGAATCCAGATTTGGCTCCAGATCCTTAACCACAACACTGTGCCACTTTCACCAATCATATTAGAGGAACTGGAGGGTGAGCTTGCTGTGACTAATGTTTATTCTATGCAAGTTATAACTCTCCTTACTCCAAAGACCTTACATTTATAACACAAACAGATCATACATTTCCTACAATTTTAAGAAATTACCATTGCCAAGCTCTGACCTAATCATCTGAGAGAAGATTGAAATATCATTCCTGAACTTGCTGATTAGAATAACAACACTTAAATATATACATTAGCAGTGATACTTTTTCACATGTCTGTTTGTGTCAAAGTGCGTGTGTACACTCTCCTGGAATCTTCAAAGGTCTATGTCTTTCAGAAAGTGATTGTTCAAAACTGACAGTAACAAGAGGGGAAGTGGGAAGTGATAACAGGGCAGGGAAAGAGGGAAGGGTTGTCAAGGCACATGTATAAAGGACACATGGACAAAGCCAAAGGGAGTTAGGATCAAGAGTGGGAAGTGGCAATGGCTGGGGTGGGTGGAAATGGTGGTGGGGAACTGGAGACAACGGTACTGGAACAACAACAAAAAGACAGTGATTGTTCAAGCCCCTTTGAGGGTAGTGTCCCTCCAGATTTCATTTCTTCAGCATATACTCATGGCTTGTCATGCACCAGACAATGTGCCAGATTCTCAGTTATGACATAGTCCCTCTGTCTCTGAGCTCACCTTTGAGAGCAAGTAATAAACTCGGTTTCCAAACTAGGAGCCTTGTCTTGGGAAAAACTTATCATCTTAAATTTAGATTTTGAGGGTAATTTTTTATTGAGATGTAATTGACATATGACATTGTATTTTTTAAAAATAAAAATGTTTTTAATTAAAATAATAGGGGAGAATGATTTCTTATAATGACATATTGAATAATAAGCAATAGCAAGGGCTACATCCCAGGCCTAGAAATTGGATGGTTGAACTAAGATCGTAAGGAGATATTTCACCAAAACATCCTCAGAAATTTAGTGTAAAATAATTTTTAACAGGAAGATATTAAGTGAATGTGAACCAATGCAGGCAAAAATAAACATTCTTTTACATTCACAAACTCGATTTTTATGAAGTTTACCTCTAGTCAATGTCACATGTACAAAGAGCTAATCTTTAATTGTTGTTCAAGTACAGTTGTCTCCATTTCTCCACCCTACTCCCCAATTCCAGCTATTACCACCTCCCACCCTTGATCCTAACCCCTGTTGGCCTTGTATCAGTATAAGTGGTGTATGTGTTGGTTTGATACATTTATATATTGCAATATGATTACTACAGTAGCATTGGTAAACATTTTTATCATTTCACATAATTATCATATCTTTTTTTGTGTTGAGAACAGTTAAGATTAAGTCTCTTTGCACTTTTGAAGTTTATACTGTAGGAGACTGTTCTGCATGGCATGAGCCCAGCTCCCACTTGGAGATGCACAGGACCCACACCCACAGATAGGTTCTCCCATGGGGAATCAGGTCTGCAATATGCCTAGGCTGCTTTGAGTCTTGCTTTTTGCTAAAAACTCCCTCACCCAGATTTGTGACAAACATTTACTGCAAAATAACTTCCTAAAATCCATGCGAAACCTTCCAAGGACAATTGTATCAGTTCAACCACTTTTGCCTTTTCATTTGCAAATATCTTTCTTCTGTGATGTGATTAGGGGCATTGGCTCCTTTGTTTTCTATAAAAGGTAACCACCTAAAGTGAACCTGTGCATAGTAAATGAGGACCATCTTGTAATGTGCCTTCATCTTGTAATGAAGGCTGGTCATGGCAAGGGCCAAGGCTTTTGCTCCCCTCGAGAGAAAAGCCATGCTGCCCCTTTTCCTCCACTGGACTCGGTAGTCATTGTGAATGACTCATTTTCATCCATAATGACTCAGACTCTGCGGGCCTGTGTCTGCATCAGCAATTGAAGTTTATACTACAATACTGTTGACTATTATCACTATGGTTGTATATCAGATCCCCAAGAATTCATCCAGTTGCAAGTTTGTATCCTTAAAACACCATTTCTCCAATTCTGACCTCCTAACCTGCAGCCTCTGGTAGCCATCATTCTACTTTGTTTTAATAAGTTCAGTTTTTTTTAGATTCCACATATGGATCATATCATACAGTATTTGTCTTTCTCTGTTTGACTTAGCTCACTTCATAATATGCCTTCAAGCTCTATCCATGTTGTTGCAATTGGTAGAATTTCCTTCTTTCTCATAGCTGAATAATAATTCCATTCTCTATATGTACCACATCTTCTTCATTCATTCATCTGCTGATGAACACTTAAATTCTGGGATTCAACATTAAGAAATGTTTTAATATATCCTGAAAACTACAGCACCAAATTAGTCCATCATGACTCCTTTGATGCTCATTCCTCTCTCTACTTTCTTGTTTTTTCTCCTTGCCACCTATTACCCTCTTTGCCCAGACTTAGCCTTAGTTATTTTTTCATTCCGTCCTTTCAGCTTCTTTTCTTTTGCATATAGTTACAAAAGAAACCAGGAGCATATGAGAAAAAAACTGATTTCATTGCTTTTCTATAGCTGTAATGTATGTAAATAAATTTATCTTTATTAGTATTTACACAAATGGTGAGGATAAGGCAAGTCTTGGAGAATATTTGCATAGTGGAAGAAAGATAGGTAAATAATATTTGTAGATAATAATATTTGTATCTTACCATTTAAAAATATACATTTTTCTGTTCTTTAGTTCAAAGCTAAATAAGGAATAGATATAGTAATATTTGCCAGATTTTACATTTATTTAAAGCCAGGATGGGCAGGGATAAGAGCATAATTCAATATTTATGATGCAACAGCTTGTGTATACATAGTAAAATAAAGCAGTTATCATCAGAACTATTTTTTGTTTTTATTTGCTTTCAAATTTTAATGAACACAAAATTTTACTTATGGGGCAAAGTTCTATACCTGAAAAAAATAACTCTTTTGTCTATTAATAAATATAGCCATAGGGCTGTCATGGGAAAAATACATTTTTAAACTAAATAATTTGAGAAAACATGAAAAGGGACTTCTGCTTCTGGGAAGATAGAGTAGATTTACTTTTCCCTATTCTTCCTGCCAATAGCAACTAACAGCTATAGCCATTACATATGAAACAAAGACACTGGCTAGGTGGAGAAAAGGCAGGCCAGCAAGTGTCCATGGGAACTAAGAAACAACATGTCAGTAGGTTTCCTGGGTTTTCTTTTTGCCTCCAATATACCAGACTGAATCATTGGAGAGGTCAGCAACCTATCAATACAGTGGGTGAGGTGCATAACAGCCTTCAGAAAAGCCAGAAAATGAGGAAAGACATGGCCCAACCTAGCCAAAACAGAAATCTTTTATACAATAAATATTCTACTCTTGACAAACACCATAGGAAATCTGTGGACCTACCCTTTCGGTGAGCAAAGGCTGAGGAGGTATCCAAACTTCCACCCTCATGGTGTCCCCCGGCATCATACAAGGCAAGAGAAGCTGTAACTTTCAGCCCATTGGGTATTGTACACACTCCCTTCTCCACAGGAATGACCCCAACCCTACCTCATACACTGTTGGGGAGCCTTGAGTCCACCTGGCAGTAAGGAAGTGCTGTTCTCCTGCCTTCTGGGGTAGTATCAGAGGAGGCCTGGTGGAACCTCAGGACTTGAACCATCGTGAAATAGTCACAAGGTTATTCCCCATTTGGTGTCAGTGGAGAAAAAGTATGGAGTAGTAAACAGGGGCTTGTGTCCCTCCTAGCCAGGATGGTTTCAGCAGAGGTCTAGTGAGTGGCCTGAGCATCCTCCCTTCTCAACAGCAAAATAAAGCTCCTCCCCTCCTAGATACAAGTCAGGCAAAATGGGGAGCCTGGACTTCCACACACATGTAGCAGCTATAAAGTGGTGCTCCCCTTGCACTCACCAGAGCAGTGTTAGAGGAGGCCTTCTAAATCACAAGATTTAAGCAAAAAGACTCTTATAACACAATAGCCAAACTTTCCAGGTTTCAATCTAAGATTGTATGCATAATAAGTACCAGAAAAATTATAAGTTGAAAGAGAAAAGAAAATCAACATTTTTTAGTGCAGGGATGACATAGATATTAGAATGATTTGACTGCCATTTTAAAACAACCATCCTAAAAATGCTTGAAAATGGATATTTTAGAACTGAAAAAATATAATAACTCAAAACCTCAGTAGATGGAGTTAAACTTAAGAGAAGATAAGTGGACAGAGGGAAGGGTTGATTGACCTTATCTTTAAGGTCAATCAACCCTTCCCTCAACCTACTCAACCTAAAAAACAGGAAGAAAATAGATTGTGGAAAAAGAAACAGCAGAATATATATATATTCTTACCATTTAAAAATATTAGTGAATAGTTAGAAATGAAAAGGTTCAGTATTTTTTAAAAAAATTAAATTTGTTGAGGTGACATTGGTTAATAAAATTATATAAGTTTGAAGTGTACATTTCTATAATATATTATTTTTATATTGCATCACATGCACACAACTCACAGTAAAATCATCTTGTATAACCATATATTTAATCTCCTTTACCCTTTCCTATCTTCTCAGCCCTCTTACCTCTGGTAACCACTATACTGTTCTCTGTGTATATACATTTTTGTTTTTCTTGTTTATTTATTTGTTGCTTTTAGTTTTATTTCCTACATATCAGTGAAGTCATATGGTTCTTAACTTTTTCTGTCTGACTTATTTTGTTTGGTATGATATTATCAGGGTTCATTCATGTTTTCACAAATGGCAGTGTTTCATCTTTTCTTATGACTGAATAGTATTCTGTTATATATATGTACCACATGGTCTTTATTCAATCATCTATTGACAGACACTTTGGTTGTTTCCATGAAAAAATATATAAAATTTCAAATGCCCTTGACACATATATAGTAAGGTAGACCATATACTACAGGATAAAGCAAACCTTAAAATTTAAAAGAACTACAATCATAAAGTGTAGGTTCTCTGCCCACAAAAAATCATACTAGAAATTAGTAACAGAAAAATAATAGAAAAGTCTCTAAATATCTTGAATTCAAACAACACATGTCAAATAATTTGTGGATCAATGAAAAAGTCTCAAGGGAAATAAAAAAAATCCCATTGAATTGAATGAAAATTAAATTATAACACATAAAAATTTATTGAAAAGAGCTAAAACAGGAAAGGAAGGAGATTTATAGCTTTAAATGATAGATTAGAAAAGTGGAAAAGCCTTATTTTAAATATATTTTATTGACTATGCTATTACAGTTGTCCCAATTTTTCCCCTTTTGCCCACTCCACCCAGTAAGCCCATTCCTTCCAGCAATCATTCCCTTAGTTTATGTCCATGGTCATGTATATAAGTTCTTTGGCTACTACATTTCCCATAGTATTCTTAACAACTCCCTGTCTATTCTGTACCTATCAATTGTGCTTTCTTAATCCCTGCACCTTTCCCCAAAGGTCCTCCTTCCTCTCCCAGCTGAATATCCCCAAATGATCTCCATATCTATGACTCTGTTCCTGTATTGTTTGTTTGCTTAGTTTGTTTTTTTTTTAGATTCAGTTGCTGACCGTTGTGTATTTGTTGACATTTTAAAGTTCATAGTTTTAATCTTCTTTTACTTAAATAAGTCCCTTTAGGATTTCTTGTCATAATGTCTTGGTGATAATGAACTCCTTTAGCTTTATTTTGTCTGAGAAACACTTTATTTACTCTTCTATTCTATCCTCTGCTGGATAGAGCAATCCAGGTTGTAGGTCCTTCCTTGTTTTTCAGCACTTTGAATAATTCTCATCTGCAAAGTTTCTTTTGAGAGATCAGCTGACATTCTTATGGGAACTCCTTTGGAGGTAACTCTCTGCTTTTCTCTTGCTCCTTTTAAGATTCTCTCCTTATCTTTAACCTTTGGCATTTTAATCATGATGTGTTTTGGGTCCAACATGTTTGGGATTCTCTGAGATTCCTGAACTTGTATGTCTATTTCCTTCATCAAATTAGAAAGTTTTCTTTCATTATTTTTTCAAATAAGTTTTCAATTTCTTGCTCTTCCTTTTTTCATTCTGACATTCCTGTGATTCAGATGTTGGTACATTTGGAGATGTCCCAAAGGCTCCTTATACTATCTTCATTTTTTGAATTCTTTGTTTTTTTCTTGCTGTTCTGGTTAAATGTTTATTTATTCCTTATGTTCCAAATCATTGATTTGAATCCTAGTTTCACTCCCTCCACTGCTAATTTCCCATGTATTTTTCTTTATTCCACTTAGTTTAACTTTTGTTTCTTCCTAGGTCTTTTTTATGTTCTTGCCATACTCAATGAGTTCTTTGAAAATCTTGATCACCTGTGTTTTGATCTGATAGGTTGGCTATCTCCATTTTGTTTACTTCTTTTCTGGGGTTTTGTTCTGATCTTTCATTTGGACCATATATCTCTTTGATTCATCAGTTTGGCAGCCTCCCTGTGTTTGTTTTTCCCTGTGCATTAGGTAGAGCCGTTTTAACTCTCTCTTAGTAGCAAGGCCTGTCTGTATGAATGTGGCCTCTCTAAATAAATCTTTTGTTGTTGGACTTCCATACAACTCCATTTTTGATGGTTCTGAGTGTTATTTGTTTTGAGGTTTAGTTATAATTCTTTCTGTGGTTGGTCAAGGAGGTAAAGTGTGTTAGTCTATCCTCCCATCTTGGACAGAAGTCTAAGAAAAGTTTTAAATCAATACACCACACTTCCACCCTAAGAATGTAGAAAGATAAGAACAGAAGAAACCCCAAAGAAGCAGAAGAATGAAAATACTAAAAATGGAAATAAATAAAATTGAAAACAAAAACAATAGAAAATTTAATGAAACAAGTTGATTCTTTAAGATCAATGTATATGTGAAACCTATAAAATTTTATTAGCTAATGTCACCCCAATGAATTTAATAAAAAAGAAAAAAGTATTCATATAAATGAATAGATGCCTCAAAAAACAAACAAAAACAAAACACAAAGATCAATACGAATGACAAGATAAATATACAATTAAGGGCTTGCTGAGCTCACTTATTAGTTCTAAAAGTGTTTTTATATATCTTAAAAGATATTTTATGTAATCCATTATGTTACCTGCCAACAGAAACAGATCTTTCTCTTTCTCTCTCCCTTTCTTCCTCCCTCCCTCCCTCCCTCCTTTCTTTCTTTCTTTCTTTCTTTCTTTCTCTTTCTTTCTTTCTTTCTTTCTTTCTTTCTTTCTTTCTTTCTTTCTTTCTTTCTTTCTTTCTTTCTCTTTCATCTCTCTTTCTAATCTGTATAAAGTTTCTTTTTTTTCTTGCTTTATTGTGCCAGACAGACTCTCAGTACAATGATGAACAGCAGTAATGAATCAGATACCCTTGCCTTATTAGCAGTCTTAGGAGCTGTATAGTACAGCGGTAAGACAATCAATCATACACTTTATAAAGTGGTCCCTCAATATTTCAAGTACCCACCTAGCACCATACATAGTTATTACAATATTGATGACTATTTTTCCTATGCTGTACTTTACACCCCATGATTATTTTGTAACTACCAGTTTGTACTTCTTAAGCCCTTCACCTTTTTCACCCATTACCTGCCCTCCTCCACTCTGGCAACCATCAGTCTGTTCTCTGTATGGATGAATCTGTTTCTACCAAATGTAAACAGTAATTGAAAAATAAAATTAAAAAAGTATATCATACTTACAGTGAATGAGCTCCTTTAGGCACATTTTAAAGGATCTTTTAAAAATGTAACCATTTCCCTTTTATTACTTAATAAACCTGCATTAATCTTACAAAAAACAATCCTAGGGAAAAAACATTCAGTTTTTCACCGAGGGATCTGAAAATCAGACCTATATGATTACTGATTCATCTAAAGAGACTGATGTGCAGGTGTCTTCTAAAACACACCCACACTAAAAAGCCTTTTCAGAATGCAGCTCTCTGGTAAGTCTTCCTGTTTTATTCCTATTTATGCACAGATACTGTGCAGTCTTGAGTATGCCAACTATTTTTGAAACCTACAGCAACTTGGCCACATATGAGAGATAGTAAATGTTTCCTGGAGCAACTCTGTCCTGCCATCCTAGCTTTTGATACATGACCGTCTCTCATGGTGGCAACCATGTGGTCTGTCCTTTAATCTGCACAAGTGGGCACTCAGCTCACAGGCAGTTGGGTGTCTGTGCCCAGTCCCATCTCCCTACTGTGTGAAGAAGAAAAACAAGTTCTAGAGGACCCTGCATTCACATCCTAGCACAGGCTTCCAGTTTTTCCAAGTGGGACACAATCTCTATTTCCAGTTCATGATTTTTAAAATGCAATATGTTCTTCTACTTGGATCAAATAAAATTAGCACTCGTGGCTGCTGTCATACATAACAACATGGAAAGGAGGAGCAAAGGAAGACAAAGCAACCAGTATCACTAACCACCATTGTAATGATTATTATTGACAAGGTGGAATTACTAAGGGAATGCTTGTAACCTCCATGAGAGTTAACCCTACCCAGACTAACTAATGCAACTTTTAAAAAATTATGGTTATTATCAAGGACATATCATACTTAGGAATATACCTGTGCCACTGAAAGAGATATGGCATCTTTAAATTACCAGGTAACATAGATAAAAAGCCAGAGCTCTGCCAAAGTAAAAATTATAAAACTGAATTGATTTTTGCTACAGCTTGCTAAGGGCTCCCCAGAGTCAGGATGCAATGTTCAAATACAACAATTGATAGTCAGAAAAATATTTCTGGTAAGTGTGCAGAGGAAACACAGAGCCCTGCCTGAGATAAAATGAGCCTTTGTGCTTCACCAAACCCTACAACCAAGGTGCCATAGACCCACAGCACTGACGTCCCTCTCTGATTAGAGCCACGGAGCTTCAAGCATCCTGCTTCCCTTCCCACTCCATACCTCCATGGCTTCCTGCCTTCACTGAAGCTTCCTCCAGCTGTAGAGAAAATGGTCTTGGCCTTCAAGCAGGCATTTGTTAAATGCTGTTGTGGGAAAGTAATTATCCAACATTCAAACCTGCATGTGTTGGGGGCAAGTCACATTTGTGAATGCCACCTTAGTGATCCCATGGGGTGGAGGGGTTCAGTTAATCTGACCCCTTTCAATCTTGCCTTGGTGAGCTGACCACCCCAAGCTGTGAATGTATGTCTAAATTGCTCCAGATTCAATTGAACACATTAAAATTTAAAAAGGATTTAACTGAAAATTTTCAATAGCTTCTGAGAAGGGGGATAATTTATAAGCTTGGAGTAAATTAAAATCTCAAGCAGGGGTAAAGACTTCGAAGATTGCTTTAAAACATTTTATATGCTTTCAAAAGAAATGTTCTTTTAAATGGTCCAAAAATCAGCTAATTTTGCCCTATTTAGCAAATTACCTCCTAAGGCCACAATGTTGAAAAACTTAACAATTATTTTTTAAAAAAAGAAAAATAGAGGAGGGGTGAAAAAAATCATGCACCTTCCATAGGAAACAAACAAACCCAAAATTGCTATGTCTTTTATATGCCACAGTTGGGATGATTTTTTTTCTTCTTAATTCAAAAGTAAGTGAAACATTTGCTTTTCCTTCTGCCAGGCCACAGGCGGGACCTTTCTTCCACATGGTTATTGTAGGCAGCGGAGGGTGTAAGGTTAATGGAGGGGCATTGGAAGGCTAAGTCCCCATGTGCTAATAATTTATAACTTTATTTCAGGCCACATTCACCTGTGGAGCAGCAAGGCCATGGAGGTGAGTTGAACTTGTTGCCCTGTTCAGCCCAGAGGCTGTCCCTGTCCTGACAGGAAATTTCTTGCTTTGAATTATCTGTGTAGTAAAAGACTCCTTCTCAGTTCCAACTGACATTCTGAGACTGAGGGAGGCAGGTTTGTTTTTTTTTCTTCACTTTTTTCCCTGATGATAAATTATATTTTTGTGGCTTGTACGTTGGAGAATTTTCTTCCTTTTTTTAAAAAAATATATTTATTGATTATACCATTACAGTTGTTCTATTCCCCCCTTCATTCCCCTCCACCTGCACACCCCTCCCCCACCATTGTCCCCCTACCTTAGTTTATAACCACGTGTCTCAAGTTCTTTAGATTCTATATTTCCCCTACTATTCTTGCCCTCCCTCTATCTATTTTCTACCTACTGTCTATGCTATTTTCTGTACCTTCTCCCCCCTTTTTCTCCTCCCACTCCCCTGTTGCTAACCCTCCATGTGTTCTTCATTTCTATGGTTCCACTCCTGATCTAGCTGTCCTCTTAGTTTGCTTTTGTTTTAGGTGTGGTTGTTAATAACTGTGAGTTTGCTGTCCTTTCACTGTTCATATTTTTCATCTTCTTATATAAGTCCCTTTAGCATTTCATATAATAAGGGCTTGGTGATGATGAACTCCTTGAACTTGACCTTATCTGAGAAGCACTTTATCTGTCCTTCCATTCTAAATGAAAGTTTTGCTGGATAAAGCAATCTTGGCTGTAGGTCTTTGGATTTCATGACTTGGAATACTTCTTTCCAGCCCCTTCTTGCCTGTAAGGTCTCTTTTGAGAAATCCGCTGACAGTCTGATGGGTACTCCTTTGTAGGTGACTGTCCCCTTATCCCTTGCTGCTTCTAGGATTCTCTCCTTCATTTTAGTCTTGGCTAATGTAATTATGATGTGCCTTGGTGTGTTCCTTCTTGGGTCCAACTTCTTTGGGACTCTCTGAGCTTCCTGGATTTCCTGGAAGTCTATTTCCTTTGCCAGACTGGGGAAGTTCTCCTTTATTATTTGTTCAAATAAGTTTTCCACTCATGGCTGTTTCTTTCCCCCTTCTGGTACCCCTATAATTCACATGTTGGAATGTTTAAAGATGTCCTGGAGTTTCCTAAGCCTCTCCTCATTTTTTTGATTTCTCATTTCTTCATTCTTTTCTGGTCGGATGTTTCGTTCTTCCTTCTGGTCCATTCCATTGATATGAGTCCCAGTTTCCTTTCCATCACTATTGGTTTCCTGTGCATTTCCCTTCATTTCAGTTAGCTTAGCCTTCATATGTTCCTCTAATTTATGACTATAATCAACCAGTTCTGTGGGCATCCTGATGACCAGTGTCCTGAACTGTGCATCTGAGAGGCTGGCTATTTCTTGGTTGCTTAGAGTTATGGGCTCTGGGGCTTTGAGTTCTTTTTGAGCCATCTTTTAGACTGTTTGTGCCTGTTACATAGCAGGATCGGAGCCCAGAGCAGGGCAACTCGGTCGGTGGGTTTTGATGCTGTACCTGGGGGCGGGGTCAAAGAGGTGCAACGGGCGGTCTCGTCTGCCCCCTCCTGCCACTGCTGCCACATCTGCCACCATCACCAGGGCCCGTGCATTTCCTCCCACTGCACTCGAATGTGCCACCACGGTCAGCCCTCCACCACTGGGTTCGCCCGATGGGGCCTGCGGGGTCCTTCTCACTTTGCGCGAATATGCGATCGGGGTCAGTCTGCCCCGCACCCCGACTGGGACTGGGCTGCCTGCGTGTCTGGGTCGGGGGATCTTTCCTGCCCTACCCTGCTCCACTGCTGGCTCCGCCCCTCTTACCGGTCTGGTTGAAGGGTTTGTTGTTGTCCAGACTTCTGTATAGTTCAATTTTCTGTTCTTTGGCTGTGTCTTTGTTTACTAAATCCTTCTTGTATTCAAACTTGGTTGTGGGAGAAGGCACAGTGTTTCCACCTATGCCTCCATCTTGGTGGAAGTGGGAATTTTCTTAATGTACCATGTATAGCTCCTAGCTTGTGGTCTATGCTGGGCTGTCTGTCCTTCTCTGACTGGGGAAGGAGGCAGTGACAGAGACTTTCCTCTCCCAAGGAGGGCCTCCATGTGAAATTCTGGGTGGGGGGCTGTTGACTTTGGGGGGCACATTAGGTATGGAGCAGTTTGAAAGCATAGCTATGATAATTTTAGAACCAAACTGAGTTTTGTGATTAAATCTATCTATCTATCTATCTATCTATCTATCTATCTAATCTATTTATCTATTTTCATTTACTTCAAGACAAGACAGAAGGTGATAAAGCAAAAATAAAAGAAAATGAAGAAGAAATAAAAGAAGTATGAACTTGCCAATCTGTTCTTTCTAATCAAGAATTGTGAAATGGCCAGGCATCGATTCTTCCTATAGGTGAAACACAGCCTTGCAGGCAGAAAAAAAAATATATACAGTATAAAGTTTGTAATTTCCGCTTTCTTTTTTTTAAATTTTGGAGGTAATTTTATTTTTAAAATTTTTTAAATTTTTATTTAATTCTTGTTCAAGTACAGTTTTCTGTCTTATATTCCCCACCCTGCCTGCCCCCAGTGCTCCCCAGCTCCCTTCCATTTCCGCCCCCCACCTTAGTTATTGTCCATATGTCCTTTATACTTGTTCATGTGAGTCCTTCCCCTTTTCCCTTGTGATTTTCTCCCCTCTCCCCTTTGGTCCCTGTCAGCCTGTTCCATATTTGAGTGTCTTTGGTCATATTTTGCTTGCTTGTTTGTTTTGTGTTTAGATTCCTGTTAACGGTGATATCATATGGTATTTGTCTTTCACCACCTGCCTTATTTCACTCAGCATAATGCTTTCCAGTTCCATCCATGAGGTTGCAAAGGATAGGAGCTCCTTCCTCCTTTCCGCAGCATAGAATTCCATTGTGTAAATGTATCATAGCTTTTTGATCCAGTCATATACCAATGGGCATCTAGGTTGCTTCCAACTCTTGGCTATCGTAATTGTGCTGCTATGAACATCAGGGTGCATAGGTTCTTTTGGATTGGTGCTTCAGGGTTCTTAGGATATACTCCTAACAGTGGAATTGCTGGGTCAAAAGGCACGTTCATTTTTAGTTTTCTTAGAAAATTCATTAGTGTTTTCCATAGTGGTTGTACCGGTCTGCAATCCCACTTGATATAGCAAAAACAAAAATAAAATATCTGGGAAGAAACCTAACCAAGGAGGTAAAAGACCTGTATGCAGAAAAGTACACAACACTGAAGAAAGAAATCAAGGAAGACACAAACAAATGGAAACATATACCATGTTCATGGATTGGAAGAATTAACATCATCAAAATGTCCATTACCCAAAGCAATTTATAGATTCAATCCAATACCTTTTAGAGTACCAATGGCATATTTCACAGACATAGAACAAACACTTCAAAAATTTATATGGAACCATAAAAGACTCCGAATAGCAGCTGCAATTTTGAGAAAGAAGAACAAAGTAGGAGAGATCAGAATACCTGATATCAAACTGTATTACAAGGCCACTGTAATCAAAACAGCCTGGTACTGGCATAAAAACAGGCACATAGACCAATGGAATAGAACAGAGAGCCCAGAAATAAACCCAACTGTCTACCATCAATTAGTAATCAACAAAGGGGGCAGTAACATAAAATGGGGTGAAGATAGCCTCTTCAACAAATGGTGTTGGGAGAACTGGACAGCTACATGCAAAAAAATGTAACTTCCACTTTCTTAATGCCTGATCTCAGAAATGCCTGCTCTGATTCAGGACCCCATCAGAAGATAAAATACAGCCCTTAGGAATCTTGACCAATTTAAGATCTGAAATGATTACCCAGTGGTAAATGACTTTTGTGATAGGTTGACTCAAAGAGAATTTGAAATTTTGCATGCTTAGAGAGAAGAAGAATAAATTGTTTAACTTTGAGTTTAATAAACTCTTTTTAATTCTTGGCATCTCAGAATGTGAGAGGCCTTATTTTTGAAATTATCAAATTCTCCTTAAATGTTAGAATTTACTTGAAAAGAATGGTGATTACCCTCAGGGTTTCTTTTTCCTCCTCACCTAAGGATATTTTTTCATTGCTTTTAGAAAAAGAGGAAGGGAGAGAAGGAGGAGACAGAAAGAGAAACACTGATGTGACAGAGAAACATTGATTGGAGACTTCTCACATACACCTAAACTGAGATCAAATGTGAAAGCTATGTATATGTTTGAGCAGCAATTAAACCCGCAACCATCCAGTTGGTTATGGGATAACACTCCAACCAACTGAGCCACACTGGCCAGTACCAGGGTTTCTTGATCCTCTGTTATGTCTGTTTTCCAGTTAATTAATGATTGTAATACTTTGTTTTTTCTTTCTTTTTTGGGATGATTATTTCTTTATTCCTTTTTAAATTTCCCTAACTTGTCAAGTTGAACTCATTGATTTTTAAAATTTTAATTGTTTGTATATTTGGATATTTTCTATGGTTACATTTTTTATTTTCAATAATTTGTTTTGCTTTTTTAAAATTAGTCTGATAGGGGTTTTTTTGTTTCCCCCCTTACTTCCTTACTGGTTTGGAAAGCTTTGAATCCCAGAGAACTTGGTTCTAAAATACCCTGTTTCTTTACTAAGCATTTCTGATATGAAAACGTATACATTTATTTACATTTCTACTCTCTCCAAAGAGAAACAGTAAATTTTAACTTTCATCTCCTTGTTTCTTATTTTCTATGTTAGTGTCTATTAGTATTTTGACTCTTTGTTTTTAAACTCTTTCAACATAGATATTTAAAAATTTTTAAAGTCAGTTTAGATTTACTTATATATTGGGAATTTAATTATCAGCTTCTTTTTTTAAACTTTTATTTTATTTTTATTTAATTCTTGTTCAAGTGCAGTTTTCTGTCTTATATTCCCAGCCCTGCCTGCCCCCCGCCCAGTGTTCCCCACCTCCCTCCCATTTCTGCCCCCCACACTAAGGTATTGTCCATGGGTCCTTTATACTTGTTCATGCGAGTCCATCCCCTTTTCCCCTATAATTCACTCCCCTCTCCCCTCTCCACCCTGTCAGCCTGTTTCGTATTTGAGTGTCATTGGTCATATTTGCTTGCTTCTTTGTTTTATTGTTTAGATTCCTGTTAACAGTGATATCATATGGAATTTGTCTTTCACCACCTGCCTTATTTCGCTCAGCATAATGCTTTCCAGTTCCATCCATGAGGTTGCAAAGGGTAGGAGTTCCTTCTTCCTTTCTGCAGTATAGAATTCCATTGTGTAAATGTACCATAGTTTTTGATCCAGGAATTTACCAATGGGCTTCTAGGTTGCTTCGAACTCTTGGCTATCGTGAATTGTGCTGCTATGAACATCGGGGTGCATAGGTTCTTTTGGATTGGTGTTTCAGGGTTCTTAGGATATACTCCTAATAGTGGAATTGCTGGGTCAAAAGGCACGTTCATTTTTAGTTTTCTTAGAAAATTCATTAGTGTTTTCCATAGTGGTTTTACCAGTCAGCAATTCCACCAACAGTGAGCTAGGGTCCCCTTTTCCCAACAAACTCTCCAGCACTTGTTGTTTGTTCCTTTGTTTATGATAGCCATTCTACTGGTGTTAAGTGGTATCTCATTGTGGTTTTAATTTGCATCTCTCTGATAGCTAGTGATATCAAGCATCTTTTCATGTGTCTCTGGATCCTCTGTATGTTCTCCTGGGAGAAATTTCTGTTAAAGTCTTTTCCCCATTTTTTAATTGGGTTGTTCATCTTCTTTGAGTGGAGTCCAGTGAGTTCTTTGTATATTTTGGAGATTAAACCTTTCTCTGAGCTATCATTGGCAAATATGTTTTCCCAAACTGTTGCTTCTTTTTTTATCTTGATACTGTTTTCCTTAGCCATGCAGAAGATTTAATTTTGATGAGATCCCATTTCTTTATTCTTTCCTTTACATCCATTGCTCTAAGGGACGTATCAGTAAAAATATCTCTGTGTGGAATATCTGAGATTTTCCTGCCAATGTTCTCCTCTAGGGCTTTAATGGTTTCTCTACTTATATTAAAGTCTTTTATCCACCTTGAATTTATGTTGGTGTATGATGAAAGTTGGTGCTTCAAAGTTGGTGCTTCATGGAGTTTCATTTTTTGCATGTAGTGGTCCAGTTCTACAAACAACATTTGTTGAAGAGGCTATCTTTACTTCATTTTATCTTACTGCGCCCTTTGTCGATTACTAATTGATCGTAGACAGTTGGGTTTATTTGTAGACTCTCTGTTCTATTCCATTGGTCTATGTGCATGTTCTTATGCCAGTACCAGGCTGTTTTGATTACAGTGGCCTTGTAATACAGTTTGATATCAGGTATTGTAATCCCTACTACTTTGTTCTTCTTCCTCAAAATTGTGGCTGCTAATCCGAGTCTTTTATGGTTCCATATAAATTTTTGAAGTGTTTGTTCTATGTCTGTGAAATATGCCATTGGTATTCTAACAGGTATTAGATTGAGTCTATAAATTGCTTTGGGTAATGGACATTTTGATGATGTTAATTCTTCCAATCCATGAACATGGTATATGTTTCCATTTGTTTGTGTCTTGTTGATTTCTTTCTTCAGCGTTGTGTACTTTTCTACATACAGGTCTTTTACCTTCTTGGTTAGGTTTCTTCCCAGATATTTTATTTTTATTTTTACTATATGGAATGGGATATTTTCCTTGATTTCTTTTTCTCCTGCTTCATTTTTGGTATACAAATATGCCTTTGATTTCTGGATATTGACACTGTATCCCACAGTTTTGCCAAATTCGTTTATTAGTTCGAGCAGTTTTTTGGTAGAGGCTATAGGATTTTCTATGTACACTATCATGTCATCTACAAAAAATTCCAGTTTTTTATCCTCCTTTCTGACTTGGGTGCCTTTTATTTCCATTGCTTCTCTGATCGCTATGGCTACAACTTCCAATACTATATTGAATAGAAGTGGTGAAAGTGGGCAACCTTGTCTTTTTCCTGATCTTAGTGGAAAAGCTTTTAGTTTTTGGCCATTGAGTATGATGTTGGCTGTAGGTCTTTCATATATGGCCTTTATTATATTGAGGAATGCTCCCTCTATTCCCATTTTTCTGAATACCTTTATCATACATGGGTACTATACCTTATCAAAAGCTTTTTCTGCATCTATTGATATGATCATGTGGTTTTTGTTTTTGCTTTTGTTTATGCGGTGTATTACATTTACTGATTTATGAATATTGAACCATCCTTGCATCCTTGGGATGAATCCCACTTGGTCGGGGTGTATGATCTTTTTGATGTATTGTTGGATGTGATTTGCCAATATTTTATTGAGGATTTTAGCGTTTATGTTTATCAGCAATATTGGACTAAAGTTTTCTTTCTCTGTTGTGTCTCTGTCTCACTTTGGAATTAGGATGATGCTGGCTTCATAAAAAGACTTGGGGAATTTTCCCTCCTTTTGGATTTTTTGGCATAGTCTGTGAGGAATAGGGGTTAGCTCTTCTTTAAAAGATTTGTAGAATTCTCCTGTGAAATCATCTGGTCCAGGGCTTTTGTGTGATGGCAGTCTTTTTATTACTTCTTCAATTTCAACTGTTGTTATTGACCTGTTCAGGTTTTCTGCTTCTTTTTCATTGAGTTTTGGAAGATTATATTTTTCTAGAAATTTGTCCATTTCACCTAGGTGTTCAAATTTATTGGCATACAGTTCTGCATAGTAATTTCTTACAGTCCCTTCTATTTCTCTGGTATCAGTTGTAATCTCTCTTCTTTTATTTCTGATAGTGTTATTTGGGTCCTCTCTCTTCTTTTCTTTATGAGCCTATATAAAGGTTTGTCTATTTTGTTTATCTTCTCAAAAACCAACTCCTGGATTCATTGATCCTTAGAATTGTGCTTTTAGTCTCTATTTCATTTAATTCTGCTCTGATCTTGGTTATTTCCTTCCTTCTACTTGCTCTGGGCTGTCTTTGTTGTTGTTTCTCAAGTTCTTGGAGGCGTTGGGTTAGGTTGTTTGTTTGAAATGTTTCTATCTTCTTTAGGTAATTCTGTATTGCTATGAACTTCCCTCTCAGGATGGCCTTCACTGTGTCTCATAAGTTTTGGGTTGTTCTGAGTTCATTTTCATTTGTTTCCAGAAGCTTTTTGATTTCTTCTCTCATTTCAATCTTGACCCATTCGTTGTTTAATAGCATAGCATTCAGTCTCCATGTTTTTGGGTGTTTTGGGTTTTTTCCTGTGGGGTTGGTTTGCAATTTCAGTCCCTTGTGATCAGAGAAAATGCTTGGTATGATTTCTGTTTTCCTGAAAGTGTTGAGACTCGTTTTGTGTCCTATCACATGGTCTATCTTTGAAAATGTTCCATGTAAATTTTAAAAGAATGTGTATTTAGGTTCTTTGGGATGAAGGGCTCTATATATATCATTTAGGTCCATTTCATCTAGGGTGTCATTTAATACTGCAATATCTTTGTTGATATTTTGTTTGGAAGATCTGTCCACTTTTGACAGTGGGGTGTTAAAATCCCCTAGTATAATTGTGTTGCTGTCAATATCTTTCTTGAGGTCCTCTAGAATTTTCTTTATATATTTGGGTGCTCCTATGTTGGGTGCATTTATATTTACAATGTTAATGTCTTCTTGGTAGATTCTTCCCTTGAGTATTATGAAGTCACCTTCTGGGTCTCTCTTTGTGGCCCTTCTTTTTAAAGTCTAATTTGTCTGATATGAGAATTGCTACCCCAGCTCTTTTTTCTTGTCCATTTGCTGGGAACATTTGTTTCCATCCTTTCAATTTTAGTCTGTGATGGTCTTTTGACCTGAGGTGGGTCTCTTTTAGCCAGCCTATGTTTGGTCATGCTTTTTTATCCATGCACAAATTCTATGTCTTTTAATTGGTGCATTTAATCCATTTATGTTTAAGGTTATTATTGAAAGGTACTTATTCACTGCCATTTGTGTACCTGTGTTTCTCCCCATCCCTCTCTGTTCCTTCCTTTTCTTAAAGCAGCCATTTTAGTAATTCTTGTAGAGCTGGTTTGGTTGAGGCATATACTTTTAGACTGATTTTGTCTTGGAAGCTCTTTATTTGCCCTTCTGTCTTGATTGAGAGCCTTGCTGGGTACAGTAGCCTTGGTTGTAGGCCTCTGTTTCTCATTACTTGGAATATTTCTTGCCATTCTCTTCTTGCTTGGAATGTTTCCACTGAGAAGTCAGGTGTCAACCTTATTGGGTCTCCCTTGTACGTGACTTCCTTTTTCTCCTTGCTGCCTTTAGGATTCTCTCTTTGTCTTGGAGATTTGCCATTTTTTATGATGATGTGTCTTGCAGTAGGCCTCTTTGGGTTCCACCTGATTGGGACTCTCTGCGATTCCTGGATTCGTGTTACTTTATCTCTCCTCAACTTAGGAAAATTTTCCATGATTACTCCTTCAAGTAGGTTTTCTATCCCTTCTTTTTCTTCCTCTCCTCCTGGTATTCCTATTACTCGGATATTATTACGTTTCATATTGTCTTGCATTTCTCTTAAACTCTCCTCATTCTTTCTGATTCTCTTTTTCATTACTCGGTCCATCTGGGAGATTCTTTCCACCCTGTCTTCGATCTCGCTTTTGCGGTCTTCCGCCTCATCGATCCTACTCTTCATGCCTTCTACTGTGTTCTTCAGTTTAGAAATTGTATTCTTCATTTCCTCTTTGGTTTTACTGATGGTTTCTATTTCCTTTTTCATGTTGATATAGTTTGCGGAGAGTTCATTGTAGCTCCCCTATAGTTTCTGGTAACTCGTTGTAAGCTCTTTGAATTTCCTGGTAACCAGTGCTTTGAATTCAATATCTGATAGTTGGCTTGCCTCTATTTCATCTAACATTCTTTTTTGAGACTTCCTCCTTTTCTTTCACTTGGGGATTGTTTCTTTGTCTTCCCATTGTTTGTCTTGCACTTCTTGTTTGCCTCAGCTTCTTAAATTGATCTGTTCTGGTTCCCTGGGTTTATGGTGTGACCTTCTGTGGTAGCATGCCTGTGAGATTCAGTGATGTAGTCTCCTGCAGGTATCTTGGTGTTCTCCATTTCCACCTACTCCTCTGGTTGGTTTCCACCTGGTCAAACATTTTCTGCTATCCTCAATATTTGCAGTAGCCTGAGAGGCTATTAGTGTGGCCTTTCTCGCTTCCTGGTGAACTCAGCTAGTCTCGCCAGTGTTCTCCCATGTTCCAGACTGGCCCTGCTCTCCTACGCCCCAATGAGCGCAGATTTTTCCCCTGGCTTCCCATCCCTGGTCTGGAGTGAGGGTACATGCTCCCAGTCAGGCTTTTCTGGTCTCGCAGGCTTGGGTGCAGACCTTTCCCAGTGCTGTGGCTGAACACACAGGGTAAGTCACAATTCTCCCAATCGGACAGCCACAGCCTGACTCACTGCACTGCTCAGCCTGTGCCTGGCTGGTTAGTGAGGGAGCTGATCGCTGGCTCTTTTCCAGGGGCCTTGCTTGCAGCCCACAGCTCTCCAAGACTGTGGGAGAGCCAGCATAGGCTCCGAGCCACAGGGAATGCATGGGCGACATTCAGTTTCCCAACCTGACAGCCAGGGCCTGACCCATGATGCTTCCCAGTCTGCACCGGCTGAGTAGGGAGGGAGCTGGTGACTGGCTCTCTTCCAGGGCCCCTGTCAGCAGCCATAGACTCCCTGAGACTGTTCTAGAGCCAGCTCAGATCCTGAGCCACAGGGAACACACAGGCAACTCTCAGTTCTCTCAGGCCAGCAACCACAGCCTGACTCCATGGGTTATCAGAGCTCTCTGGTTTGCTTCCGCATGCCCATTCCTCTTTCTGCCACTACAGGCAAACTGATCTCTCCTGGTGTTTTCCAATCTGTGCCCTGCCAGATAGGGAGGGTGACTAGTTCTCTCCCATGATTGTTGTTATCTGCCCTGGGCTCTCAGAGCCCAGGACGGCCGGGCCAGGGCCCTGGCGCAGCCTGGTGGAGGGCCCGCATCCTCTGCGCTGCCCCCTTGTACCTTGCTGACCTGCGGTTGCCTCCTCTCCTCAACCTCTGGTCATTCAGTGTCCGCTACACTCTCTGGAGTCCTACCTTCCTATATGCTGGGTCTCTGTTGGGCATGCGCTACACTCCTCCACGGATCAGCCAGGTCTTTCTCCAGTGCGTGGAGGGAAGCAAAATCCTTTGTCCTACTCTGCCACCATCTGATCCAAACTATTCTTAATCACTTTGGGTAAGGGCACATGACAGAGGTTAGGAAATGATCTTCAGATCCTCCCTGACCCACTGACTTTTCTTTTCCTGAAGCCACAGGAAGCCAAGTGGTGGTGTTTCAGTTCCTTCACAGCTGTCATCTCTGCTCTGCCCCCATTCTCATCACCACCTCAGCTCAAACACTGGTTATTTCCTTCCTGGACCAACAGCTAATTATTCCCATTCTTCCCCAACACTGAAGACAGTTATGAGGGTGAGCTCTAGAGTCTGACTGCCTGGTTCAAAAGTCAAATACACCATTTACAAACTGTGTGACTTTTAGTCTGTGTCTCGGTTTCTCTCACCTGAAAATTGGGAATAATAATAACTGGCTCACAGAATTGTTGTGATAATGTATATCAGTTAATTTATAAAATGCCTTTTTAACAACTTCCTAAAATATAGTTGCATTTAATAAATATTAATTACTATTATTATTGCTATTAATCATAATCATCACTTCTGTACCTATAGAATCAACTTAACAGGTAGTGTGCTTAGGTTTAAATCCTACTGTAAGACTTCTTAATGAAGTTGTCTTAGACAAGTTCCCTATACATTAATTGAGTTTCCTCATGAGCAAAAAAGGTTTTCCCATGTGGAATTAATAATAGTATCCATTTCATAGGATCGCGTAAGGATGACATTAGATATTGCAGTAAAGTACTCAGGATGATGTCTTGCGCTTTTTAAATTTTAAATATTTCTTTTATTTTTCAATTACAATTGATGTGCAATACTGTGCTAGTTTATGGTGTACAAACCAGTGTTTCAACATTTAAATAACTTACAAAGTGGTCATCCTGATAAATCTGGTACCCATCTGACACCATACCTAGATATTACAGTATTGCTGATTATATCCCCTATGCTATACTTTATGTGTTCAATCCTTGAAAAATGTGGACAAGTGGATAAGGTCTGAATCATTAATAAAAAACACATGTCACTCCCCTGCTTAAACTCATCTCAGAGTTCCTCATCAAATATTAACATCAATGACCAGCACATATCAGCTCTAAATACTACAAATATTTCTGTGAAACTTCAGCAATGCAGCACACCCAACTGATGTGAAGAGGTTGCCTCCTGATAGAAACCTGGAAATATGTTGAAAAGATATAAGTTCTAATGCTTAGGGAAATTTTAAAAGCAAAAGAAACTTCCCAAGTATGAGAAATTGGAAGCTCATGCAAAACTAGAGAAGAACACATCACTCTTCATTGAAATAAATTTCCCAATATAGACCCTATGGTATGAGACCAAGACATTAACAACTGCATCAGGGCAGGTGAGAAAACCTTTCACCTGAACAAGGTGAAGTGGTGGGATAAATTATTTTTCTTAAAGGCTAGAGTCATGAAATGCTACCTAAACCATTGAAAGAAGAATTAAAAACTCCACTCACAAGGCTGGACAAAAATATCAGTGCCACTTGCTATCTGCCTTCAATGGTAGGAGAGAAAAGATCTCCTGCAAAACATTAAAATCCCAGGCTTGTGATGAGTGTACATGAGATCCAAATTTATATTGTCATCCTTGTACTATGGGAGTCACAAGCTGAGAAACTAACAGGAAAATTTAATCTGTAGCCCTGGTTTGTGTAGCTCAGTGGATTGACAAATCAACAAATTAGGAAAAAAACATTTTCTTAAAAATTTTCATCTGTAATATGAAATCCTCAGAAATATGAAAAGGAAAAAATAAAAACTGCTTTGAAGGAACAATTACACAACTCAGGGACCATATGGAACCTGCCCTTGCAAAAGAAATTTACAAAGACTTCATCAAAGAAAACACAGAAAAAAATATAGAGAATTAGGATGCCTAAAACTGAACAATAAGAAATATACAACAAAATAAGTGTGTTAGTAATGAATAAAGAATTTTAAAAGATCTATATTATAACCAAAGAAAAAAATTATTTCAGTAAAGTATCATGTTCCAAAATAAATATCCAGAAACTAGTTCTATTTTGACACACCAATAATGAATGCTCAGAAGAAAATTAAGAAAACAATCCTATTTACAATTGCATCAGAAAATAGAATATTTATGAATAAATGTAACCAAGGATGTAAGAGATCTGTACTCAGAAAATTAAGACACTAAAGAAAGAAGTTGAAGGATATACAAATAAGTGAAAGCATGTATCATGTTCATGGATAGGAAGAATTAGCATCACTAAAATATCCATAATACCCAAAACAATCTATAGATTCAACGTAATTCCTGTCAAGATACAAATCGTGTATGTCACAGAACTAGAACAAACATTCCAAAAATTTATATGGAATCAGAATGATCCCAAATAGTCTCAGCAACCACAAGAAGAAAGAATGAAGTTTGAGGTAACGTGCTACTTGATATAAAACTATACTACAAGGCCATAGTAATCAAAACAGCCTGGTACTGGCATAAATCAGATACATAGATCAATGGGAAAGAATAGTGATAACAGAAATAAACCTAGGCCTATATGGCCAATTAATATTTGCCAAAGGAACAAGAACATACAATGAAGTAAAGACAATCTAAACAATAAATGCTATTGAGAAAATTGGACAGATATGTGCAAAAAAAATGAAACCACCTCCCTCCTACAACATACATAAGAATAAACTCAAAATAAATTAAATATTTAAATGTGGATTTTAAAAAACTATGGTACTTTTACACAGTGGAATACTATGTAGCAGAAAGAAAGAAGGAATTTCTACCTTTTGTAACAGCATAAATGGAACTGGAGAATATTATGCTAACTGACATCAGCCAGTCAGTAAGAGACGAATACCATATGATCTCATTTATAAGAGAAATCTAGTGACTAAAATAAACTAAAGAACAAAATAGTAGCAGAAGTTTAGATACATAAAACAGATGGGCAGCTGCCAAAAAGGGTGGGGGATGGCAATGGGATGAAAGATGGTGAAGGGGTTAACCAAACATGGACAAAAATATGGGGACTGACTTATGGAAGGGAGGCAATGGGGCTGGGTAGAGGTGGGAAAGGAAGAAAAAGTAGAAACAACTATAACAGCATAAACAATAAAAATAAAAGAGATCTCATCCACAAAGGAAACACAATGTGTGAACTACAGGCATCTCATCATCTACAATAGATCACAGAAGAAAGTAAAACAACTTGTTGACCTAGACACCATTAAATTACTATATAAAAAGTGAGAGTAAAGTAATGATTGTTTAGGTGGATATTTACAGATTATAGCATTTAGAGACTCTTATGAAAGAAACAATAAAGAACACATATAAGAGAAAATGAATAAGGAAGAAAAAAGTGAATGATAAGAAGCTGAAAATTAGAGATCAGGGAAGATGGAGATGGAGTAGGACAAAGGATTTCGCTTCCCTCCATGCACCGCAGAAAAACGGGGCTGATCTGCAGATGAGCGCAGCGGATACTCAACAGGGACCCAGCATATAGGGAGGTAGGACTCCAGAGAGTGTAGCGGACACTGAATGACCAGAGGTTGAGGAGAGGAGGCAACCGCAGTTCAACAAGGTACAAGGGGGCAGCGCAGAGGATGCAGGCCCTCCACTGGGCTACACCAGGGCCCTGGCCCGGCCGCCCGGGTCTCTGAGAGCCCAGGGCAGATAACAACAATCATGGGAGAGAACTAGTCACCCTCCCTATCTGGCAGGGCACAGACTGGAAAACACCAGGAGAGATCAGTTTGCCTGTAGTGGCAAAAAGAGGAATGGGCATGCGGAAGCAAACCAGAGAGCTCTGATAACCCATAGAGTCAGGGTGTGGTTGCCAGCTTGGGGAACTGAGTTGATCCTGCATTCCCGGTACACTGTTCTGGCTCTCCCACAGTGTCGGAGAGCTGCAGGCTACTGGCAGGAACCCCTGGTAGAGCACCAGTCACCAGCTCCCTCCCTACACAGCCAGTGCAGATGGAGAATGACTTGGAATCATGCTGTGGCTGCCTGCGAGGAATAATTGTGAATTGCCCTGTGTGTTCAGCCATAGCACTGGGAAAGGCCAAAGCCCAAGGCTGAGAAACCAGGAAAGCCTGGCAGGGAGTGTACGCCACATGCCAGGTCAGTGCTGGGAAGCCTGGGAAAAAAAACTGCTCTAAGTGGGGTGCAGGAGAGCGGCACCAGTCTGGATCATGGGAGGACACTGGCGAGACTAGCTGAGTTCACCAGGAAGCGAGAAAGGCCACACTAATAGCCTCTCAGGCTACTGCAAATATTGAGGATAGCAGAAAATGTTTGACCAGGTGGAAACCAACCAGAGGAGTAGGTGGAAATGGAGAACACCAAGATACCTGCAGGAGACTACATCACTGAATCTCACAGGCATGCTACCACAGAAGGTCACACCATAAACCCAGGGAACCAGAACAGATCAATTTAAGAAGCTGAGGCAAACAAGAAGTGCAAGACAAACAATGGGAAGACAAAGAAACAATCCCCAAGTGAAAGAAAAGGAGGAAGTCTCAAAAAAGAATGTTAGATGAAATAGAGGCAAGCCAACTATCAGATATTGAATTCAAAGCACTGGTTACCAGGAAATTCAAAGAGCTTACAACGAGTTACCAGAAACTATAGGGGAGCTACAATGAACTCTCCGCAAACTATATCAACATGAAAAAGGAAATAGAAACCATCAGTAAAACCAAAGAGGAAATGAAGAATACAATTTCTAAACTGAAGAACACAGTAGAAGGCATGAAGAGTAGGATCGATGAGGCGGAAGACCGCAAAAGCGAGATCGAAGACAGGGTGGAAAGAATCTCCCAGATGGACCAAGTAATGAAAAAGAGAATCAGAAAGAATGAGGAGAGTTTAAGAGAAATGCAAGACAATATGAAACGTAATAATATCCGAGTAATAGGAATACCAGGAGGAGAGGAAGAAAAAGAAGGGATAGAAAACCTACTTGAAGGAGTAATCATGGAAAATTTTCCTAAGTTGAGGAGAGATAAAGTAACACGAATCCAGGAATCGCAGAGAGTCCCAATCAGGTGGAACCCAAAGAGGCCTACTGCAAGACACATCATCATAAAAAATGGCAAATCTCCAAGACAAAGAGAGAATCCTAAAGGCAGCAAGGAGAAAAAGGAAGTCACATACAAGGGAGACCCAATAAGGTTGACACCTGACTTCTCAGTGGAAACATTCCAAGCAAGAAGAGAATGGCAAGAAATATTCCAAGTAATGAGAAACAGAGGCCTACAACCAAGGCTACTGTACCCAGCAAGGCTCTCAATCAAGACAGAAGGGCAAATAAAGAGCTTCCAAGACAAAATCAGTCTAAAAGTATATGCCTCAACCAAACCAGCTCTACAAGAATTACTAAAATGGCTGCTTTAAGAAAAGGAAGGAACAGAGAGGGATGGGGAGAAACACAGGTACACAAATGGCAGTGAATAAGTACCTTTCAATAATAACCTTAAACATAAATGGATTAAATGCACCAATTAAAAGACATAGAATTTGTGCATGGATAAAAAAGCATGACCAAACATAGGCTGGCTAAAAGAGACCCACCTCAGGTCAAAAGACCATCACAGACTAAAATTGAAAGGATGGAAACAAATGTTCCCAGCAAATGGACAAGAAAAAAGAGCTGGGGTAGCAATTCTCATATCAGACAAATTAGACTTTAAAAAGAAGGGCCACAAAGAGAGACCCAGAAGGTGACTTCATAATACTCAAGGGAAGAATCTACCAAGAAGACATTAACATTGTAAATATAAATGCACCCAACATAGGAGCACCCAAATATATAAAGAAAATTCTAGAGGACCTCAAGAAAGATATTGACAGCAACACAATTATACTAGGGGATTTTAACACCCCACTGTCAAAAGTGGACAGATCTTCCAAACAAAATATCAACAAAGATATTGCAGTATTAAATGACACCCTAGATGAAATGGACCTAAATGATATATATAGAGCCCTTCATCCCAAAGAACCTAAATACACATTCTTTTAAAATTTACATGGAACATTTTCAAAGATAGACCATGTGATAGGACACAAAACGAGTCTCAACACTTTCAGGAAAACAGAAATCATACCAAGCATTTTCTCTGATCACAAGGGACTGAAATTGCAAACCAACCCCACAGGAAAAAACCCAAAACACCCAAAAACATGGAGACTGAATGCTATGCTATTAAACAACGAATGGGTCAAGATTGAAATGAGAGAAGAAATCAAAAAGCTTCTGGAAACAAATGAAAATGAACTCAGAACAACCCAAAACTTATGAGACACAGTGAAGGCCATCCTGAGAGGGAAGTTCATAGCAATACAGAATTACCTAAAGAAGATAGAAACATTTCAAACAAACAACCTAACCCAACGCCTCCAAGAACTTGAGAAACAACAACAAAGACAGCCCAGAGCAAGTAGAAGGAAGGAAATAACCAAGATCAGAGCAGAATTAAATGAAATAGAGACTAAAAGCACAATTCTAAGGATCAATGAATCCAGGAGTTGGTTTTTGAGAAGATAAACAAAATAGACAAACCTTTATATAGGCTCATAAAGAAAAGAAGAGAGAGGACCCAAATAACACTATCAGAAATAAAAGAAGAGAGATTACAACTGATACCAGAGAAATAGAAGGGACTGTAAGAAATTACTATGCAGAACTGTATGCCAATAAATTTGAACACCTAGGTGAAATGGACAAATTTCTAGAAAAATATAATCTTCCAAAACTCAATGAAAAAGAAGCAGAAAACCTGAACAGGTCAATAACAACAGTTGAAATTGAAGAAGTAATAAAAAGACTGCCATCACACAAAAGCCCTGGACCAGATGATTTCACAGGAGAATTCTACAAATCTTTTAAAGAAGAGCTAACCCCTATTCCTCACAGACTATGCCAAAAAATCCAAAAGGAGGGAAAATTCCCCAAGTCTTTTTATGAAGCCAGCATCATCCTAATTCCAAAGTGAGACAGAGACACAACAGAGAAAGAAAACTTTAGTCCAATATTGCTGATAAACATAAACGCTAAAATCCTCAATAAAATATTGGCAAATCACATCCAACAATACATCAAAAAGATCATACACCCCGACCAAGTGGGATTCATCCCAAGGATGCAAGGATGGTTCAATATTCATAAATCAGTAAATGTAATACACCGCATAAACAAAAGCAAAAACAAAAACCACATGATCATATCAATAGATGCAGAAAAAGCTTTTGATAAGGTATAGTACCCATGTATGATAAAGGTATTCAGAAAAATGGGAATAGAGGGAGCATTCCTCAATATAATAAAGGCCATATATGAAAGACCTACAGCCAACATCATACTCAATGGCCAAAAACTAAAAGCTTTTCCACTAAGATCAGGAAAAAGACAAGGTTGCCCACTTTCACCACTTCTATTCAATATAGTATTGGAAGTTGTAGCCATAGCGATCAGAGAAGCAATGGAAATAAAAGGCATCCAAATCGGAAAGGAGGAAACAAAAGTGGCATTGTTTGCAGATGACATGATAGTGTACATGGAAAATCCTATAGCCTCTACCAAAAAACTGCTCCAACTAATAAACGAATTTGGCAAAACTGTGGGATACAGTGTCAATATCCAGAAATCAAAGGCACATTTGTATACCAAAAATGAGGCAGGAGAAAAAGAAATCAAGGAAAATATCCCATTCCATATAGCAAAAATAAAAATAAAATATCTGGGAAGAAACCTAACCAAGAAGGTAAAAGACCTGTATGTAGAAAAGTACACAACGCTGAAGAAAGAAATCAACAAGACACAAACAAATGGAAACATATACCATGTTCATGGATTGGAAGAATTAACATCATCAAAATGTCCATTACCCAAAGCAATTTATATATTCAATCCAATACCTGTTAGAGTACCAATGGCATATTTCACAGACATAGAACAAACACTTCAAAAATTTATATGGGACCATAAAAGACTCGGAATAGCAGCCGCAATTTTGAGAAAGAAGAACAAAGTAAGAGGGATCAGAATACCTGATATCAAACTGTATTACAAGGCCACTGTAATCAAAACAGCCTGGTACTGGCATAAAAACAGGTACATAGACCAATGGAATAGAACAGAGAGTCCAGAAATAAACCCAACTGTCTACAGTGAATTAGTTAATCGACAAAGCGGGCAGTAACATAAAGTAGAGTAAAGATAGCCTTTTCAACAAATGTTGTTGGGAGAACTGGACAGCTACATTCAAAAAATGAAACTCGAGCACCAACTTTCATCATACACCAACATAAATTCAAGGTGGATAAAAGACTTTAATATAAGTAGAGAAACCAATAAAGCCCTAGAACATTGGCAGGAAAATCTCAGATATTCCACACAGAGATATTTTTACTGATACGTCCCCTAGAGCAAGGGATGTAAAGGAAAGAATAAACAAATGGGATCTCATCAATATTAAAATCTTCTGCATGGCTAAGGAAAACAGTATCAAGATAAAAAGAGAAGCAACAGTTTGGGAAAACATATTTGCCAATGATAGCTCAGACAAAGGTTTAATTTCCTAAATATACAAAGAACTCAGTCCACTCCACTCAAAGAAGATGAGCAACCCAATTAAAAAATGGGGAAAGGACTTGAACGGACATTTCTCCAAGGAGGACATAAAGAGGATCCAGAGACACATGAACAGATGCTTGATATCACTAGCTATCAGAGAGATGTAAATTAAAACCACAATGAGATACCACTTAACACCAGTAGAATGGCTATCATAAACAAAGAAACAAACAACAGGTGCTGGAGAGTTTGTTGGGAAAAGGGGACCCTAGCTCACTGTTGGTGGAATTGCTGACTGGTAAAACCACTATGGAAAACACTAATGAATTTTCTAAGAAAACTAAAAATGAACCTGCCTTTTGACCCAGCAATTCCACTATTAGGAGTATATCCTAAGAACCCTGAAGCACCAATCCAAAAGAACGTATGCACCCTCATTTTCATAGCAGCACAATTTACAATAGGCAAGAGTTGGAAGCAACCCAGATGCCCATGGGTAAATGACTAGATCAATAAGCTATGGTAGGTACATTTACACAATGGAATTCTATGCTGCAGAAAGAAGAAGGAACTACTACCCTTTGCAACCTCATGGATGGAACTGGAAAGCATTATGCTGAGCAAAATAAGCCAGTTGGTGAAATACAAATACCATATTATATCATGTTAACAGGAATCTAAACAACAAAACAAACAAGCACGGAAAATATGACCAATGACACTCAAATACGGAACAGGCTGACAGGGTCCAGAGAGGAGCGGGGAGAGAGTCATAGGGGAGTAGTTGATGGACTCACATGAAAAAGTATAAAGGCCACGTGTACAATAACTAAGGTGGGGAGCGGAAATGGGAGGGAGGTTTGTAGCACTGGGAGGGGCAGGGCTGGGAAAGTAAGACAGAAAACTGTACTAGAACAAGAATTAAATAAAAATTAAAATTAAAAAAATAAAAGAGCTTCAAGTCTCCCATTTGTTTAAAAAATGTTTTTTCAACACCTTCTGTCTTGAGAACTCTTTTCATCTTGCAAAGCTGACACTTTGTGCCCACTAAACAACTCCCTATTTTTTCCAGCTCATTCCATGGCAACCACCAGTCTACCTTCCTTTTCTATGAATTTTACTGCTTTACTACCTCATCTCAATGAAATCATACACTATTTTTCTTTTTTGACTGGCTTATTTCACTTAATGTCCTCAAGTTTCATCCATTTTGTAGCATGTGCCAAAATTTTCTTCCTTTTTTTAAAGGGTGACTGATATTTCATTGTTTGTATATACCACATTCTGCTTATTCATACATAAACACTTGGGTAACTTTCTTCTTTTGGCTCTTGTGAATAATGCTACTATGAATGTGTGTGTACAGGAATTGAGCAATTCTTACTCACAGCAGCCTTTGAGAAGTGGATAAAGAAGAGAAATTTATGGAGAAAATATTAAACTACAGTCACAATACTTTTGAGTTAGTTAGTTGCAGTTAGTTAGCCTATGGAGACATGAACAGAAATAAAAATTGAATGTCTGGCGATAGGAAAAACATGAACACATAATTCTGAAAATGTGGAGAACAAATTGGAAATTAATGGAATTTTAATGGAAATGATTTTTTATTTTTCATGGGGGTTAGGTGGGACATGAATTCTGAGGTGAGATGTGTTCTTGAAAGACAAGTGGATTTCTAAGCTTGACAGAATTTTTTTGGTAGGTAAGATTATAGTGAAGTCAGAGGGAGAGAGCACATGAACACGGAGAGTCATGTTTTATGAAGGTGATCTATAAAAGAGCTGAATTGGAGGGATCCAAGATGGTGGAGGAATGAGTGGAAGTTACACTAATCTCCTCCCAGTACCAGCCTGGAATTATAACTAAACTATGGAGGAATAAAAAACTGAATAATAGCTGGAGAGGAGACTTATAACTGCAGATAGATAGGAGAAAACAACTGCAACACAACAAGATTGGTAGGGAGTGTGGAGGGGATGTAAGCAGGCTGGCTGGGCCCCCATGGGTGGTAACTGAAGTGCCAGAGGGATATATCAGCAGCCAGTTGGATCCCCCTGAGAAGTGTGGGGTCTAAATCCCTTACCGGGCTCCCCAGCCTATAGCACCAGATCTTGAAAAGTGCATAGATAATATCCAGCTGCGAAAAGCAACAGGGTTTCTCTCAACCAGAGATGGATGGCTGGAGATGCAAATATCCATTTAAAGGGCCCATGCATAAAATTTCATATGCGGCCATTTACCCTGGACTCTGGCAAAGAAGGAGGCAGAGTGGACTAGATATGCTTGAGGAGAGACTGGGGACAGTGTCTTTGGGGAGAGATCTGAGAGAGCAGCTTCCAGGATCCTGGGGCTGTGTCATCCTCAATACTGAAAAATCTCAGGTGGAGCACTACTCCTCTGATTGGCATCAGCTGGAGGGGAAGCAATAGCCCTAACCCCAGGTATTATTCTTCCCCACCCTGTGGAACTTAAGCCTGACTGCTGAGTCCAGAGTGACTAGATTAACAGATGAAGGAGTCTGCCACAGGTGGTAGATCCCTGGGAGTCTTGAACAGGCAGTGTAAGACCAGACCGAGACATCACTTGACATCCCCAGAGGTGGATCCAGAAAGAAAAAACATTGATAAATACTAGATGCTCCTGAGACAAAATCCACCATGGTCTTCTCCATGGTTTTCAATATTTTCTTTTCTGCATAGTGTTTTAACATTCATTTGTTGTCCTTCATGTTTGTGCATATTAAGTCAGTAGATTTTGTATTATAGTTTATTACAATTCTCATATTTTGCTCATCCCTGCTCTTACCCCATTTTACCTTCTTCTGTTTTTAAAATATATTTTATTGATCACTCTATTACAGGTTTCCCAATTTTCCCCCTTTATCTGCCCTTCATCCTGCACCCCCCAACCCTCCAGCTCCCTGCCTCTTTAGTTCATGTCCATGGGTTGTACATTTACGTTCTTCGAGTCCTCTGTTTCTTATACCATTTTTTACCTCTCCCCATCTATTTAATGCCTACCAATTATGCTTCTTCTTCTCCATACCTTTCCCTTCTATTCCTCCCTTCCCCGCCCGAAAACCCTCCATGTGATGTCCATTTCTCTAATTCTGTTCCTGTGCTATTGTCTGCTTAGTTTTTGTTTTCATTGCTTTTCTTTATTTTATGTTTTTAAGTTAATTTGATGATAGTTGTGAGTTTTTTTGTCATTGTACTGTTCATATTTTTTATCTTCCAATTCATAGATAAGTCCTTTTAACATTTCATATAATAATGCCTTGGTGATGAGGAACTCCTTTAACTTGACCTTAGCTGGGAAGCACTTTATCTGCCCTTCCATTTTAAATGGTAGCTTTGCTGGATAGAGTAATCTAGCTTGTAGGTCCTTGCCTTTCATGGCTTTGAATACTTCTTTCCAGCCCCTTCCTGTCTATAAGGTTTCTTTTGAGAAGTCGGCTGATAGCCTTATGGCCATTCCTTTGCAGGTAAATGTTTCCTTTCATCTTGCTGCTTTTAGGATTTTCTTCTTGTCTTTAATTCTGGGTAATTAAATGATGATGTGCCTTGGTGTGTTCCTCTTTGGGTCCAACTTCTTTGGAATTATCCGAGCTTCCTAGGCTTCCTGGAAGTGGGTTTTGTTCATCAGATTAGAAATTTTTCCTTCATTATTTATTCAAATAAGTTTTTAATTTCTTGCTCTTGTTATTCTCCTTCTGGTACACCTATTGTAACAGAGTGCAGCCAAGTGGGGGCCCCAAATAGGGATTTGTAACGGGGCCCAGAATTTGGTGTCAAGGAAATATTAGAAAAAATTATATAAGATGTCCTTACCCCTACAAGTCTGAGCTGGGGCATGGGAATCATGGAGCAGGGCCATTGAGAGTTGTTTTAAATAGCAACAGTTTTGCAGATAACCTAGAATGGTCCTTAACATGTCTATAATCTTTAACTGGTCTCACAGATATGTAAAACAGCTGTGGCCATGCTTTGAGCCAAGGGGATGGGAGTGACTTTAACCCATGATGTAACTGGGAGGCAACTTCCCTTGGTTACACAGCCTGCTGAAGAGCTTGGAGATGATTGGCTCCACACCACAGGGCCACACCTGCCTGGACTTACTAGGGCAGCCCAGTAAAGCTGGAAAGAAATATGCAAATGCTGACAGCTGTGGCCAATTGTGGGAGAAGTCAGAAATGGTGTGGCAGAGGAAGATTGGAGTTGGGATTTAAACCCAGGCATGGCAGTTATGTGGCATCTTTTTGGGCCCATGTGGCTTGGGCAGAGAAAAACCACAGATTTCTGTTTCTTTTTCTGAGATACAGTACCCTGGACTGGGCAGGTGGGGAAGGAAGGACTGTGCATTTGTGGGTATTCTAAAGGACTTTGTGATCTCAATGAAGACACTAAGTTATTACTCATAAGTTTGTATAACTCTTTAAATAAATAATCCCTTTCCTTTTTACCAATCTCTGGCACTGAGAGACATCTTTCCCAATGAGCAAGGTGAACCTAGTATGGGGTGGGGAATTCCCAGAGCACAGTGGTGGGTCCATTCTACTACAGTATATTATTTGTGTCATCCAATCCTGCAGATCTGTTCTGCAACACTATGATTTGGACACTGGAACATTTCAAGTTGTCAAAGAGGTTCAAAAGTCTCTATTTTTTTGTATTATTGTTTCTTCATTCTGTTCCAGTTGGATGTTTATTTCTTCCTTTTGTTCCAAATTGTTGCTTTGAGTCCTGGTTTTCTGCCTGTCACTGTTGGTTCCCTGAATATTTTGTTTTATTTCATTTTGGGTATCTTTCATTCATTTTTTTTTCATTTTTCAACCAAGCTCTATAAGATGTGTGCATTTTGATTACCAGGTTTTAAATTCTCTATCAGATAGGTTGGCTATCTCCTCATTGTTTAGCTCTTTTTCTGAAATTCTGCTCTGTTCTTTCATTTTGCCCCTTTTCTTTGTTCAGTGCCTCTGTTAAGTTGTAAATTGTGAGGGGGGCAGGGCCTTAGGTATTCACCAGGGCAGGGCAATCCTCTTTTGCTGCACTGTGGCACTACCTGTGGGAGAAGAGCCAGAGAGGGAACAGTGCAGCTTGCCTAATTGTCTTTAGTCCACTTTCCAACTAACTCTCGTGTGAGACTGGAAATTTTTCCCACTGTGGCAGCTGTCATAGTCCACAGCCCCCACTAACTCTCAGTTTTCCCTTAAGTCAGCCCTACCCACACAGCTTGCTGCCTCACTGCAGCCAGCCCTGCCTGCATGGTCTGCCGCCTTGCTGCAGTTTCCATCCACCACCTTACTGGTCTGGATGTTCTGCTTGACTATTTCTTTAATTCTTTGGTTGTTGGAGTTCCATGCAGTTTGATTTTCTGGTGCTTCTGATTGTTTATTGATTTTAGATTGTTTGTTATCCTCCTTTTGGTTGTTGTGAGGAAGTAAAGGGTTTTTACCTATGCCTCCATCTTGGCCAGAATTCCTAAGGCTCTCCTTCTTCTTTCCTCTTATTAATTTCATTTTAAATTTTGTTTTCTCTCTTGCTACAATTTGTTTCCAGTCCACACTCTTACTATTGGCCCCCAGTGGGCTTCTCAAAACCAATTTTCCTGTCAATGGTCATTTCACATTCTTTTTTAATATAAAATGTCTGCATTCTCTCTCCACCTTTAGCAGTCTTTGGTGCATTGGTTGTGGATAGGGTAGTTGTTGCATTCTTTCAATTTTATCTCTAGATCTTCATTATTCTTGTGTTTCAAATCTCAAATTCTATCATTCCCCTCTCCTACTTCTTTCTGCCATCATCCTGCCCATTTTTTCATCTCAAATTTTAATTTTTCCCTTTCTTAGCTTGGTTTTTGTTTCTTACTGTTAGTATTTTCCATCCCTCTATCATGTCAAAATCACTTCCCTTTCCTATACACATCTCTTAAGCTTTTCTTTCTTTCTTTCTTTCTTTCTTTCTTTCTTTCTTTCTTTCTTTCTTTCTTTCTTTCTCTCTTTTTTCTTTCTCTCTCCCCCTCTTATTCCTATCGCACTTATGTTAATCTTAGCTCATTTCTTGTGGACAGTGTTGTGGTAATTCTTTTTCTCCAATTTGTTTTCTATTTTTTATTTATTTAGTTGTTTTCCTTTTTATTTCTCTCTCACACTTTAATTTTTAAATTATATTCTGTTTAAACATAATGCCATACCATTCCCTTCTCTTACTCCATTCTGCCTTCTTCATTCCCTTTTCTATTTATGATGTAAATTTTACTTTCTCTCTTCACATTGCTCTGATTCACTGCTTTTATTAGTGTGCCTCCCTTTACCCTCTCAAAATAATTTTTCTTTAGTTACTCATCTCATATTTGCTGTTTCTTTCTTATAATAGTCAATCTATTTAACCCTTATTAATACTGCTCCATTTGCTGTTGATAGTAGGATTGTGGGTGGGAGTTATATTTACAGGTATGAGTTTGTTTCCTTGGCTGGTTTTTTGCTCAGGCAGCATCTGCATAACAGCATACAAGATGTGGTGGGTAGAGAGACACTCAGTCAGCCAGCTGGAGGGAACATCCCACCAAAGAAGGACCCAACAAAAAATAAAACCCAATTACATCCACAGAGCCGACATAAATGCCATAAAAGACATGCCAGAAGCATCAAATTCAGGAGATCAAGGAAACTGCACCATTGAATCCTATGGGTCTCCTACCATAGAAGTTCATAACACAAGATGAGGAAGTCAAAGCAAGTCAATTTGAAAAGCAGAAAAAGAAACAAGAAGAGTCTCCCCTAAAATGGGGAGACAAAGAAACAATATCCTGTCAAAAAGAAAGAAGGAATCTCCAGAAAGAGGGCTAAATGAAATAGAGGCAAGTAAACTATCATACAATGAGTTCAAAACAATGGTTATAAGGAAGCTCAATGAGGTCAGTGAGAATCACAAAGAACTAGAGTGAAGCTATGAAGAACTTACTGTGAACTACATCAGCATGAAAAATACATAGAAACAATCAATAAGGGCCAGGAAGAAATGAAGAATACAATTTCTGAATTGAAGAATACAGTTAGGAGTTAAAAGCAGGCTAGATGAAGCAGAGGACAAAATCAGTGAATGGGAGGACAATGTAAGAAAACATTCCCAGAAAGATCAAGAAAAGAAAAAAAAGGCTGACAAAGGATGAAGAGGGGTGAATGGATCTGTGGGACCACATGAAATGTAATAATATGTGAATAATAGAAATAAAGAAGGAGAAGAAGCAGAGCAAGGGACAGAAAACCTGTTTGAAAAACTAATGATGGAAAACTTTCCCAGTTTGTTGAAAGAAAAAGTCACACAAGCCTAGGAAGCACAAAGGGTCTCAATCAATATGAACCCAAAGAGGCCTGTTTGCAGACACATCATAATTAAAATGAAAAAATTTCAAGACAAAGAGAGGATCCTAAAGGCAGCTTTTCTCCAAGGGAGAAACAAATAGTAGCATGCAAGGGAGTTCCAATAAGGCTAGCAGCTGACTTCTCTACAGAAACACTACAAGCCTGAAGGGAATGGCAAGAAATATTCCAAATAATGAAAAGCAAAGGCCTGAAATCAAGACTACTCTACCCAGCAAGGCTCTCATTTGAAATGAAAGGTGGAATAAGGAGTTTCCCAGAAAAAGGAGGCTAAAAGAATACACCTACACCAAACCAGCATTGCAAAAGATGGTAAAGGGTCTGCTTTAAGAAAACCAAGAAAAAGAGTGAGAGAGAGGGACATAGGTACAAAGCGGAAAAATGTCAGTGAATAAGTACCTATCAATAATAATCTTCAATATAAATGGATTAAATGCTCTGATCAAAACACATAGGGTAGCTAAATGGATAAGAAAATATTACCCACACATATGGTGCCTGCAAGAGACCCACCTGAGAACAAAAGACCTACACAGACTGAACATGAAGGCCTAGGAGAAAATATTCCAAACAAATGGAAAGGAAAAAAAATCCGGGGTTGTAATGCTTATATCAGACAAATTAAATTTCAAAACAAAGGCCACAAAAGAAGAAACAGAAGGAGAATATTAAGATTCACAGTACTCAAGGGGAGAATCCATCTGGAAGACATAAACATTGTAAACAGATATGCATCCAACATCGGAACACACAAATATATAAAGAAAATCTTTGACAACTCTAAAAATATATAGACAACAACATGCTTATAACATCCTACTATCAACAAGGATAGATCCTCCAAAGAATCAACAAAAAGATTGTGGCAGTGAATGATGCTCTATATTCAATGGACTTAATTGATATATACATAATCTTTCACCCAAAAGAAGCAAAATACACATTCTTTTCAAATGCACATGGGATATTTTCAAAGATAGGCCACATGATAGGACACAAAACAAGACTCAGCAAGTTCAAGAAAACTGAAATCATATTAAGCATTTTCTCAGACTACATGGCATGAATTAGAAACTAACCTCAAGGAAAAAAACTCAAAAACAGTCAACTTCATGGAGACTGGATACATATTGTTAAACAATAAATAGGTTAACAATGAGATCAAGAAGTAAATCAATACATTTCTGGAAACAAATAAAATGAACACAAAACAACCCAAATCCTGTGGGACACAAGGAAGGCAGACCTAAGAGGGAAGTTCATAGTAATACAAGCCTATCTAAGAAAAACAGAAAATTTCAAAAAACCAATCTGAGCCTACATCTATAAGAAGTGGAGAAACAACAACAAACAAATCCCAGAGTGAGCAGAAGGAAGAAAATAACCAAGATCATAGAAGAATTAAATGACATAGAGACTAAAAGAACAATTCAAAGGATCAATAAACCCAGGAGCTGGTTCTTTGAAATGATAAAATTGACAAGTCTAACTAGCCTCATCAAGAAAAGAGAGAGAGACACGAATAAATAAAATCAGAAATGAAAAAGGAGAAAATACAACTGATAACACAAAAATACAAAGGATTGTAAAAAATTAGTATTAACAACTATATGCCATGAAATTTGAAAACCTCGGTAAAATAGAAAAAATAATGGAAATATGTAATTTTTCAAAACCGACTGAAGAAGAAACAGAAAGCCTGAACAGACTGATAACAGCTGATGAAATGGAAGCAGTAATGATAATAAAAAATAAAATAAAAAAAAACTCCTGGCACACAAAAGCCCTGGACTGGATGGTTTCACAAGGGAATTCTACAAAACATTGAAGGGATAGCTAACCCCTATCATTCTCAAATATTTTTAAAAATTCAAAAAGAGGGAAGTCTCTCAAATATTTGCATGAGGCCAAAATCATCCTAATCCCAAACCAGGTAAAGACACAACAAAGAAAATAAACTAAGGGCCAATATCACTAATGAGCTTAGGTACTGTAATCCTCAGAAAAATATTGCCAAGTGTATCTGGCAATATATAGAAAGATCACACACCCTGATAAGGTAAAATTCATCCCAGGAATGCAAGAAGGTACAATATTTACAAATCAATAAACATAATACATCACATAAACAAAAGGAAAGACATGAACCAAATGATTATATCAATAAAATGATGAAAAAACATTTGATAAGGTACAGTACACATTTATGATAAAAAACACTCAGTAAAGTGAGAGTAAAGGGAACACACCTCAACATAATAAAGGCCATATGTGAGGCACCAACAGCCAATATCATACTCAACAGGCAAAAATTAAAGCTTTCCCACTAAGATCAGGAGTAAGACAAGTGTGTCTGCTTTGATCACTTCTATTCAACATAATATTCGAATTCCTAACCACAGAGATCAGACAAGAAAAAGAAATAAAATGCATTTAAATTGGAAAAGAGGAAGTAAAACTGTCATTGTTTGCAGCTGACTTGATAGAACCCTATAGATGCCACCAAAAAACTACTCTTGCTAATAGGTGAATTGGGTAAAATCACCAGATACAAAGTCAATATTCAGAAATCAAAGGCATTTTTGTATATCAACAATGAAATATCAGTAACATAAATTAGGAAAAAATCCCATTTACTATACAAAAAAAAAGATGAAATACCTAGGAATAAACCTAACCAAGGAGGTAAAAGATCTGTACTCAGAAAACTATAGAACACTGAAGAAAGAAATTAAGAAAGACACAAATAAATGAATGTATATATCATGTTCATGGACTGTAAGAATTAACATCATCAAAATGCCCATACTACCCAAAGCAATTTATAGATTCAATGCAATCCCTATTAAAGTACCAATGACATATTTTACAGATATAGAACAAATATTTCAAAATATTTTATGAAACCTTAAACAACCCAGAATAGCCACAGCAATTTTTAAAAAGAACAAAGTAGGAGGGATCTCATGCCTTATATCAAACTATATTACAAAGCCCTTGTAATCTAAACAGTGCAGTACAGGTATAAGAATAGGTACATAGATAAATGGAACAGAGTAGAGAGCTTTAAACTTAGGTCTCTGTTGTCAATTTATATTTGACAAAGGTGGCAGGAGCATAAAAGTGAAGTAAAATAGCCTCTTTAACTATTAGTGTTGGGAGATCTGGACAGGTACATGCCCAAAAAAATGAAACTAGACCACCAACTTACACCATACACCAAAATAAAATCAAGGTGCATAAAATACTTGAACATAAATTGTGACCACAAAAAAGTCCCAGAGGAGAACCTAGGCAGGAGAATTTCAGGTATCCCGCACAGCAATATTTTCACCAATATGGCCCCTAGAGCAAGGGATATAAGGGAGTAAACAGATGGAACTGCATAAAGTTAAAAAGCTTCTGCACGGCTAAAGCAAAATGAAAAGGGAACCAACCATATAGGAAAATATATTTGCCAATCATACCTTGGACAAGGCATTGATCTCCAAAATATATAAAGAACTCATATGACTCCACATCAGGAAGACAAACAATCCAATTTAAAAAATGAAACCCTGGCTGGTGTAGCTCAGTGGATTAGGCACAAGCCTGTGAACCAAAGTAATGCCAGTTCGATTCTCAGTCGGGGTACATACCTGGGTTGCAGGCTGTGACCCTAGTATGGGGTGTGCTAGAGGCAACCAGACATTGATGTTTCACTCTCTCTCTTCCTCTCTCTCTAAAAATGAGTAAATAAAATCTTTAAAAAATAAAAATAAATAAAAGATGGGCAATGGTCCTGGACAGACACTTCTCCAAGGAGGATATACAGAGGGCCATAGGCTTATGAAAAGGCAGAACTAGATAGTATTATGCTAGGTAAAACAAGCCAGGAACTTAATCAACAAAACAAACAAATGAGCCTGGGACATGGAAATAAAGAACAAACTGACCGTGACCAGGGGGCAGGGCAGAGGGGAATAACAAGAGAAAGAAGGGGAAGGGTAAAGTCATGGAACATGTAAATAAAGGACCCATGGACAAGGACAATGGGGAGGGGAGGATTGTATGTGGAAAATGGGGAGATGGGCAGGGCAGGGGAAAGCAATGGGAAAAATGGGGACAGCTATAATTGAACAGCAATATTTTTTTTTCTGAAGGACTGAATTGATGGAGTAGAAAGGGCCAATTGCAAATAGGATGACAGAATGTATTTTTCAGTGGAGATCTTGAAATATTAAAGTGAAAATACAGTTCTCTGAAAACTGAGATTGGAGGAAATCTCTAACAGAAGAGATGAAGCCATCATTCATTCAGAAGGCCTTTATCCACTTCTCTCACAATCAATGTTTGGACACTTTCTATGGCAGACAGAACTTTCCAAGGCAGATGCCACATTATCTCCATAACCCGGTGCTATTTCTGAACTTCCTACAGGAAGCAGAGTCCAATTACCCTCTGCTAGAATCTGGGTAAGCTTGGGACTCACTCGTAACTAAGAGGCATTGGAAATGATGCTGTGTGACTCCAAAGCCTAGGCCAGAAAAAGTTTTGTAGCTTCTTTCTTACTGTTGGATTACTCAGTTTTGAAGTCATGTAACTCATCCTTCTGTTCAGAGAAAGCCATGCCATAAGGAACCCCAACTAGTGAGATGAAGAGAGACAATCAAGAGGCCCCCAAGACTTTGAGAGAAAATGATGCCCAGAATTTCCATAGCTGTTACATCTTCAGCAACTTAATGAGAGACCCTGAGGCAGAACCACTGAGGCTACGACATATGAGGAATTAGCCCTCCTCTGATTCCTGACCCACAGACCATGTGGAGGATAATAAGGTAATTGTTGTTGCTTTAAGAGACTATGTTTTGGAGTGATTTGTTATAGACCCTTGGGTAATCAGAGCAGTACTTTTTGGACAGGCACAATATATATACATATTTTTGGTACTGAAGTACAGTGGTTTGAAAATAAAATTGCTTTTACTTTCATAAAGTTTCAGACCTGGTAGAAACAGAGCAACTGAGAATTTGGATAAATATCTTTTTCAAGCACATAGAATAAAATGATTAAGAATAATGGTAGAGAAAAGAACCAGTAACCTGATATGGATAGAGCTTTCTCAGTATTTTGTAGTGAGTGATAGAAAAATACCCTCTGTGCAAGATAAGCATTGTTCTTTCCCTCCTTCCATGCTGCTGCAGAAGAAGGGAATTGAGGAGGGGAAGTATCATGGTGGAGAAAGTTAATTGGGAATAAAGAAACTTTAATACTTCACTGGGACAAGTGTAACTGGAGTGATGTCCGGGTGTTTTAAGCCAGTTCCTAGAAATGAGCTAAATGTTATTACAATAATCCCCCTTTTGGGGGCACTCAGGGGTTATGCTTCCTTTCAGGTACTAGTTGTAAGGCTGTGGGCAGAACCATGTCTGACTGTGGGTACTTTGTGGCCAGAAGAAAGGGCAGAATAAATGTATACTCTCCCGTACCTCACAGACATAATTTATAGCATTTTAATCTTTCTACTTGTCTCTGCTAGAGTTTCTTATAAAATTATTTAATGATGTGAGTTCAATGTATAATTTGAAAATCTACCTAATTTACCATTTCTTTCCTCAGTGATGCAGTGAGGTACTACATACTGTACTGCAGAGGCAGCAGCTTGAATGTGTTGGAGAGAAAGATCATTCAACACCAGACAATTAATACTTAAGCAGGCTCCAACACGCTCTCTCTGGACCCCAGTAACCATGACAGGATGCTAGGAAGTTTCACAGATCAAAGTCAGAGTGAATCATGTTGAAAAAATAGTATTAAACATTCCAGTCTTGGACTATCCCTGTGTCTCCAGACATCCTACATTATGAATAGAATGAGTTTTACAGGGCAAATGCAATAAAAGAAAAAGCAGAGGTTGTGATCTTAAATTGAGTCAGTATTCTGGAAAAAGAAACATGAAGAATATGCCCAATAATGTTGGGGAAGCTTGTTACTGTAATAAGTCCAGGAATCACATGTACAGATCTCTGACATTATTGAATATATGTTAGTAAACTGGGGTGATTATGAATATTCAAGATTTTTCTGAATGCAGCAATCACATTGGTTGACAATATGAGACAAAGCCCAGAGTGGGAATGAGGGACTACATAAACATGTATTAAGAGTCCTAGTAAGTTAGTTATATCTATCTGATTCACTCTCACCAGCTCTTCTCCAAATATATTTCCCTATGAAAATGTTGGCAAAACTGATAGATAACAAGGTGGGTCTTACCTAGAGGTGAAATATTCTACTCCTCCAAGGCAAGTTAGGATAAGTCATCATGTCTTACAGCAAACCAGTTTCAGAATACTTATTTTCTACATTGGGACAATCTGGTAGGCAACAGTTTCAAATTCAGATTCATAATAACTGAAAATTATAATAATTATAATGTCACCTGGGAGAGACTTCAGGTGACCTCTATGCAAACTAACATGAAATGAGTTTTCTAGTCTTAGCTCATTTTTTAATAGAGGAATGTCCATACCACTCAGTGGGTAATAAAAAGAAAGGTAGACACATACTGGGGCTTCCCTTCCTCGTCTTGATATATATGGAGATGGGAGAATGTGTCTGAGAAAGCTGGGTCTTGATATATATGGAGATGGGAGAATGTGTCTGAGAAAGCTGGAGACATCAAATTTGTCAGTGAGCATAAAATTCAAAGTGGTGAGGGAGAGGAGAGAAACTCACATTAGTAACTTGCCTCTGTTTCCAATGCTCATTCAGACAGAGGTTCAAAGGCTGGAAATTACTGAGATGAAGCAGATGTCATGGATGCTGCAAATGAGCTACTCCCAGTGGCAGAAGTTGTTCCTACTGTTTGAGGATCCTTGTTAAATCTCCACATTGTGAATAGTCCTAAAGTACCTGCTGGTGCAACTTTCCTTTTTGTTGCCAACTTGAACAAATGTATGGGTAGAGTTTAAAGCTCTGGCATTTGCTTGGAGCTGCAATTAGCAGCATTTGTCCAATGATTAGATTTAGGAAAGGCCTGAGCCCTGACCACTGCCATGCGTGTCATTTCAGAGTACACTTCGGTTTCTCACTCCTGTCACTATCTTTACTCTCTCCTCCCATTTCAGCTGGTCAGTCTCAAGTTACATTGTGTGGAAAGAGAAATTCTGGTAGTCTCGAAAAACCAGGTTTCCTGTTGGTTTCTCAACTGAGTATAATTTTTCAAACCAACAAATGTAAAGCATCAAAGAGGTGAGAATATATTCAGATTTATGCTGAGGGTTTTGTTGTTAGTATTTTTGAAAAGGTGGCCCAAGCCAAGGCATTCTTGGTCCTGAAGGAGATGAGAGATGGGGGAAGCTTAATAACATGCTTTTTTTTTCTAAATCTGTAAGTAGAGTGCTGCCTTGAAACATTTCACCAGCTCTGAGGCCTGAACCGTATGTTGGTAAGAAGCTCAGTGATGTTTTCTCATTCAGGAGAGGGTGAGGTAAGCATTCAGAAGTGGCAAACTGAGATAGCTAACGAAACTACTTTTCTTCTGTGGAAACTGTCTTTATATGTAGCTAGGGTATAATACCACTAGTGACTGAAAGTTTATAACACTGGCAGTTCTTTGTGTTCTGAAATGCTACTGATGAAATCTGGGTGCTTTCTTATTTCAGTGCTGCCCCCTGAACATTTGTCGTTCTGTCACCTGAGGGAAGCAGGTCCTATTGATCACTCACTCGCTTTACCACAACTCAGAATTACATCAGTAGGCAGCTGGACAGGAAAATCCTCCACATAAAAAATGCCAGCAGCTTACAGATACCAGCCACACCACTTTTTGTTGAGGCTGGGCCTGCAATGTTCTATGTTAAATGTTGGACTTAAGTTAAATACTGAAAATACGAAAGAGAAAACAATTGCCCAATTCAGCATTTGACCTTACCTCACTTTACAGCAAGGTTGTAAAATACAGCAGAATGACTTTCTTAAACCTTATATTAACTTTCATTACACAAAGGATATTATTTAGAATATATGGGTTTTTCCCCTTTCTCTTCCACCAGTACAATAAAATAATCTGCCATATAGTCTGTTATATACACTTCAAATGGGTAGACATTTTTAAATGCAAAACTTTTAAGTGCGATATAAAAAGTAGTTCATAGCAGCACAATTTACAATAGCCAAGAGTTGGAAGCAACCTAGGCGCCCGTCACTAAATGAATGGATCAAAAAACTATGGTACATATACACAATGGAATTTTATGCTGCAGAAATAAAGAAGGAGCTCCTACCTTTTGCAACATCATGGATGGAACTGGAAAGCTTTATGCTGAGTGAAATAAGCCAGGTGTTGAAGGACAAATACCCCATGATCTCACCTTTAACAGGAAGCTAAACAACAAAACAAACAAGCAAGCAAAATATAACCAAAGACACTGAAATAGAGAACAGGCAGACAGTGACCAGAGGGAAGAGGGGAGGGAATTTCAGGGGAAATAGGGGAGGGATTTAGAGGAACATATATAAAGGATACATGGACAACAAGTGAGAAGGGTGGAAATGGGAGGGAGGTGGGGAGCATGGGGATGGGATTGGATGGGAGTAATAGACAGAAAACTGTACTTGAAAAATAATTAAATAAAAAATTTGGAAAAAATTTTAAAAAAGTAGTTCAAAGGTGTAAATATGTTTGACTTCATAAAAGAAATACTTCATAGTGCATTACTCCTAATAAAGTTGAGTTTCTTACTCATGGTTAAATATTCACCATCTGTCTGTCTGCCTGACTCATATTTTTTTTTACTTCAGTACTCATAAATTATTGGTTTATTCCTCCTGGATAAATATTCACTGTCTCTTCACCTGCGTCATATTTTTTCCATGGATTTTTAGTACTTTTAGAAATAAAGGATACATTTAAGCTCACTACACAAGGAATTTTATTATAGATTATAGGAAACTGACAAAATTTAGAACTGATCTGTTAAGCAACTTTCATGAATCAATGTGGGAAATTGGGTTGCTAAGTTCACAATGATGACTATCAGTCCTCCATGGGTGGTCTACTAGAATCACAACAGTTAACAATAATTATATCCATTTAACTGTCTTTAGAAAAATATGCTTAGAACTTTTTAATCCTATAATCTGTAAAAATTGAGGTACGTGAAATTTTTCTAATCACTATTGAGCTAAATTATCTATATGCTCAAAATTATACTCAATTACAGACAATCCCTAAACGACAGAGTGGCAACACTCTGTTTCCAGAAACTTGCCTAGACGTGAGATAAATGCCCAAATCATGGGTTTCATAGGTAACTTACACCATTTATCATGACTGCAAATTTATGAAGCTTGTTAATACTTCTTTGCATATATTTTCCATATATAAAAATAGTATAAAGATGCTCAGAAATGCTTGGTTTGGGGACAAATTAGTATTTGGGCTTTAGTCACCAAAGATATGATAAACAACACTGGACATTAATGTACAAAAGAGATTGAGCTTTTTAATGGGACATCAAATAAGACTTTATTAGCATCTCTTAGGTTCAACTCAAAGCTTAGGAATAGTATTAATGACCATCTTCTACCAGTGTGTCTGTATCCCTTAAAACTAGCAAGCCATAGAGTACTTTATACTTTTTTACCTTTCTCTTTAGAATTAGCTGACATTCTATCCTGTTACACTGGCCTTACTATTAGTAATAGTGAACCAATTTATAAACCCATTAGTGACACTTTTTCCAGAAGATAAAAACAGTCAAAATTATCTGGCAGCAATTAATCTTAATGGCTGTATGCAGTAAACAGCAATGGGCTAATTCCAGCTCTGTCAGCCCCATCAAACAATCCGCATTAGGCAGCTTTTCAGTGATCCATTAAGCATATTCAGAACAACAACAAATTCAATGCTGAAGGCATATGCACTAAACATTACAACAGTGATCTTCTGAAGCCATCATTATCTCTTAAATAGTACTTCCCCCATGTATTATCATTATGCTGTACATTAGAAATACTTTGATTAAACTCCCTTAATTCATAACAGACAGCTGCAGACCATTTATGCAGTTAATCTCAACACAACAGCTATTGAGGAAATATAACAAATGAAGGCTGTAAACTGGAAGTCATTACCATGAAAGATATGGGTTTGTAGCCCTCTCAGAGCAGAGTGCATCGTAAGGATGGGCTTCAGGCTCACAATAACGGGGATGGAACCACTAATGACCTTGCACTTTCCCTGTAACATCTGTCTCTAGGGTTGTCATACCCTAGGCTCAAAGTGTGATCAGTGTAGACATGGCACTGTGAACAATTCATGGACCAAGCAAAGGGTTTGGATGAAGAGAACCAAAGCTATGGTTAACCTCTATTTTTTCAGCTTTGGTATAAGAAGTCAAAGTTTTGGATGAATGTTAATAATCTCATTGATTTTGCTGATTCCTTACTCCAAAGCACCAGAAACCTGTTCTGGCTGTATGTCATCATTAGCAACAACTTCTGATTTCCTTTCCAACGAGTAGTGTCTTTTACAATTAAGTTCATCGTACTTGAGTTTGCATTCTTAAAAAAGGTTTTCTATGAAATTTCCTCTGTAAACTTTCTTTCCCATGTATGTGGCATTTTCATTTAATGTTCAGAAAAATCTACGTGCAAAATACAAGTAGCCTCTCCCAAATAAAAGTAGCCACATCCCAAGTTCATATTCCAAGGAGTAACATATGACCTCGCTTAATTTCATGAACACAAAACCTGTGTAAAATTTCTCCATATTACACCTTCAGAAAATATTTCCTTTAAACAGGTAGAGAAACCATAAACAAGTGTATGAATGGGCTCTATGTGCCTGGCATTTTCTTTTCCCTCATATAGGGTTTATTTCAGGGTTCTAAACCACAGACACCATGTCTACCATCTAATGAAATGGACAACTAATTAAACATAAATTTAGGGCCAACTTGGGCTTTCAGGGTTAGCATCAATGAATTATATATTGATTCCAAATGTAAAGCACCCTTCATTGTGGAGTGATAAGGGTCTAGCTTTCAGAGCTAAAGACCAGTCCCTGTGGGAATTCACATTGAATGTCTACGGGATTTCCACAACTGTGGCTAAATTGACCCATTCCTTCAAGATGTCCATGAACACAGGAATATTAATGTTTGTTACCCAGTTTGCACAGAGTATATTAGCTGGGTGGAGGCATCTCATTGCTTTGGGCCTTCAGGTTTCCTCTGGTGCTACAGAGACCCCTCCTGTTTCTCTCCCATGTTCCTGCCCAACCCTCCTGCAACACCACACGTTTAAAAAAGATGACAGCTCTGGGGAGTTTTTCTTAATATTTTCTCTTTCTCTTAAATTTGTTTGAAAGGCATGGATATAATGACAGCTTGCTTTGTCCCTTATTTCTCAGACTTGCATTTGGAACACAGCTGTGGCAAATCACTCCTGGGCAACTGGACATTCTGAGGCCAATTTCAGACCCAAAGTACAATTAGAAACAACCAGAATTTTTACTAACTTTGATAGGTCTTCTCATCTTGAGTCTCAGCTCTCTGCCATCTGAGTCACAAAGATCTCCAATTATTGAGGCACAAATAAGCTTGAGAAATTATCCCTCTTCTTAGAAATTCACAATACATGTTAGCATAGTAAAGCCTATAAGAAGTTCTAGAGAAATAAAGCCACTTAACAGTGATCAGCCACCCAACTGACTTTTCATTAAGTGGAAGAACTGCCCACATCTTATGGGGCACTAACCTTTTACAGAATGTATTTGGGACATGTTACTCTAAATACCTGTTTGTGATATTTATTCCTTAAGATTAACCAGTGGGAGAAAAGAAGTTAGCAATTTGATTAATTATGCTTTCTTTTAATTTTTGTAAGATTTGGTTTAGTTTAAAGATGCTCCACTGTTGACAAGTGGCCATCAGCGAATGAAATTGTGTTTGAAATTCATAAGTTTTTTGACTTTACAAATCTTGTTATTCATTTCAAGAATTGAAGCTCAGTAAATAATAGTCATACAGAAATTTTTCTGATTGATACATAATGTTTTCTTCAAATAATAATTAGAATTTTGCAATTGATGTTGAACATATAGATAGATCACAAATGTGATAATTTACCCTGCTGTGGAACATTACCTTTAGCTATAATACAATTCTATCTTAAATGTAGAGTTCTATCTAGATATATTTCCATGTCTCTCTATCTTCTTCTATTCAGAAAACTTCAAATTATGAGTGGGTAACTTCTACACACTGTGTGAGTATGTTCCTTATATTCTCAGCATACATTATCCCAAAGGAATGTATTACAAATAGTGATTATGTTCTAGATCTGAATTATGAAAGTCTGTTTCATCCACAGGAACTTTATGGGTGAAAATCTATATACTATAATAAGCCAAAAATAGTATGGTTGCAATGCTGGGAAATTGAACCAAGTAGAAACATGATAGGCAATGACATTAAGAAATACTTTTGAAGGTTTGATCTAAAATGCTAGTAGGTTTAATTTTAAAAGATGGCATTATAGGCTGATTTTTGTGTGTGTGTATAGCTTCTGATGAAAACTCTTAAAGGTAATATTTCTAACTGCTCTTCCAAACTTATATCCTCTCCCATTCCTCTCTATTATACCTCCATATGGCAGTAAGTCTTGTCCCAGGAAAAAGTGGTAAGACCCTTGTATGCAGTATAACTGAAACAAAGAATGAGAGAGAATAGGAAAATGATAATTTCCTATGAAATCTAAGTAAGAGTTGGCAGCTATAGGAAAAGGTGAAATTATCTTTAAGGGTGTGTGTGTGTGTGTGTGTGTGTGTGTGAGAGAGAGAGAGAGAGAGAGAGGGGCAGGCAGAGAGCTCCTGTGATGGATTAGGTGAAATGTAAGTAGTGAAATTCAGAACTTGGGGGAAAAGCACTGGTATAGTAATTTTTATGAAGGTGGACATTTTGAGAAGGAAGAGAAGAATAGGAAAAACAGTCTTGCTACCATATGCCTGGTGCTCAGTTTGTCTTGACTTGTGACTCAAACACCTGTATATCCACCAGGGCCCAATTTTTTACTAATTCTCATTGGATCTTAGTTCATGTGACTAAGTTTTAACTTCCTCTTCTTGGCTTGCTATTGCTCATCCACTGAGCCCGGTGCTGAGGCTGCTTAAATTGTTAATAATTTTCCCAAGAAGGCTGGCTGGCTCTTTTTCCCAGTGTCCCACCCATTGCCTTGATGCACAATATGAACTCTTTCTATCCCAACCCTTTCTTGTCTCCATTTTTTTTTTTTTTTTTTTACTACTACAACGCAAGTCCTTCTGTTCTAGGTTCTCTAGGAGCTTCCCACAACCTGGGCTCAGATAAGTCCTCCAAAGCTGTCTGTGCTTCTAGTTTCCCCCAATCTATGTTTTAGACTGTAATCAGAGAGGTCTTAATAAGCACCAATATGGGCTTGTCAGAGCCTTTCAGGGTCATATGCCTGACAGAGCCAATATTTTTTAGCATGATCCATCTCTGCCACCCCTACTTTGTTTCCCACCCCTTGTGTTCTAGCTCTTCTGATCCCCTAGTTACTCCTCAAATGTACAATATTTGCTCTCAACTTCATGTGATTTTACATCCCGGTCCCCTTCCCCAATGTCTTTGCCTATAACTGGCTCCTACTATGAGTACTGAGTTCATTTATCATGTGTTTTGAAAATCCCAGTCTCTGGTTAAATAAAATCCAGCTACTGACAGAATTATAAGTTAGTGAACTGTAATTACTTTCTCACTTTGACAGGATCTTGTATTACAAGATTGTGAAATATTTCTTGGACCACAGTGGTACTTCGAAAAATTCGTTGAATTAATGGACCAAAAAAAATACAGGAATGCCAAGTATGGTGATCACTCCTTTATCCTGCATACTACAGAACTCAGAATTCTTAAATGGTTATCAGTGACTTATTAGTTAATAGAAATTAACTGTATTATATAGAAATATATTTGTAGCATCCATGTAAATAAAGAAGTGCTGATTTTCATGCGATGGGATTATAAGTGAGTTTATTCTACATTTATGTTCAAGAGTGTATTGCTTAAAGCTTTATTTTAAAAATCATGTGTTATTTTTATTATCATAAAAAGTAGAGACATTTTATAAAAATTTAATGTCTCTGAAACATGGTTTATGATTTTACAAAGAAACAGGACACACAGGACCCCCTAATGTCACCTGTGTGTCCCCTGCTCTGTCCTGCTCTTCTTGCCCTTTTTGTTACCTTCTTCTCATTTCTCCCAGGGTGTGAATGGCAAGAGATTTGTCCTGAATTTGGTGAGACTGGCTCATGTTTGAATGTGGGTGGAATGCTTCCAATATCAGTATGATTGTCCACTTTAGTATATCTCTGCTAAGCTAGGCTCCTGCCCATCGTTGCCCCAGCTGATCCTTATCGTCAGTGTACCCCAACATTATGGTGGAAGGGACACTAAGCAATAGTAAAGGATTCATTTCTCTCAGCATTCATGTGGAAGTGTTTATCCTAAAAGGGGAGAACCCATGGTCAGTCACTTGTTTGCTTGAAGACACACTATACCAATCTCTCATAAGAAGGTAGAGTGGCTGGTTTACCAAACTAAAATAAAGGAACCCAGCCAAACTCACTACACAACCTCCCTCCAATAGCCAAGTGTGTCCTGAGCATTCCTCTGGAACAGTAAGACAGCACCTCTGCCCACTGTGGGGTGGAGCACAGAGCCCACCTCATAAATGCTGTTCACAGGCTATTCCTTCTGAGGCCTGCTGAATGGGCCATTCATTCCTATGAAAGTTAGCAAATTCTCTTAAACAGCAATGCAATATTTAATGTTTTTTTTCCCAACTGCTACAGCTACAAACACAGTGAGAAAAATTGGAACACTAGTCTAATACTATCAAAGATGATCAAGAAAAAAAGTAATGACACTTGAAACAGGCTAGCTTTCTCCATTTATGACAGTGTCAGGAGACTAAAGTCATTGTTTTAATCATGAGACTTATTTCCATGCTAAATTGATTAAATTCAACAAACACTTAGTGGGTGCCCAATACATTCATGGTACTAGGTTAGGGGATGATGGAGACAAAAGAGGATTGAAATCTGGTCCCCATCCTCAAGAAATTTACAATATGGTGTCTACAAATCAACTGAGATATAAATTCTGTTCTCTTTGATTAAAATTTGGTAGGATAAACATTTTTATTTCCACTTATTATATGATTTTCATTTGGCTGAGGTTTATTCTTATGCACACTTTGAAAATTTTAGTAATTCACAGATTAAATTATCTGTAACTTTTTGGCAAGCTTCTGTTTGTTCATTAATTTTTTTCATTTATGTCCTCATTAAACATGTCTTTATTTAAAGTTTCCTTCATGCTAGGAACTGTTGTAAGAACTTAGAGATGTAGTGATGGACACAACTTCTGCACACACCACATTCTTTACCAGGAATTAATAAGGACTATGAGAAAGTACACAGAACAAGAGAGTAGAGAGGGTGAGGAGATTTCTGAGATAGGGTGCATCAGGGAGGTTCTCTGAGAAGTTGGTATCTGAATGGATCCTTGCACGAATCTGAGAGATGGGCTTTAGGGAAGACATCCCAGCAACTACAAAGGTCTGAAGCAGAATGAGGTGCAGGTATCTGCAGAACAGCAAAAAAATCCAAGAGGAGAGTGGTGAGCAGGAGGTGAAGGCTGAGCCACAATCAGGTTTTAGAGGGCTTGTGGGCCAGGATAAGTTTGAGCATAGAAGAGTCCTTATCTGACCTTTTATAAAAAAAGCACTCGACTACTCTGGAAAAGAGTTTGTAGAATAAATTAGATAAAATAAATAAATATCTAGTCCATTATTTTAACCCTTGGTCCAAATGAATTTGCATGAATATATCACTGTTTCCTAGTTTCATCGCCACCACCAATGATTTGTCAAAACAATTGCCATTGTCAAGGAACAATTTCTACCTAGAAGATTTGGTTCAATGAATGAAAAACCAAGTAACAACTAGAGCTTCCCAACAATGAGATCCTGTCCCTAGAAGTCTCCAAATAGAAATTAGATGGCCCTCTGTTTGGGGCACTATAAGAGTGATCTCTAAACTGAGGGGACACCAACTTGGATAGGCCTCTATAGTTTGTCCTGCTCTGGGTGTAGCTAGACTAGACATTATGCACATTCCTCATTTTGCCAGCTGGCAACAGTGGTAGCTGACAGCTCTCAACTGTCAGCTTCTCCTGAAATTGTCCTTGGTTGGGAGAACTGAATTGCTCAATGTCATGTGTCTTCCTGAGTCACCCCATATCAGAGATGTTGATGTAAGGGTGTAAAGGCCTGATCCTTTTGCTTCACCCTGGGTCAACTTTGAAATAGCACAGTGAGGTCAGCTGGGAATTTTTTTTCACACTGCAGGATAGCCCAGTTTTTCCCTCTGCCTAGTCTTGCTTTTTTCCCTTCCCACCCACCATGTTGGTCTCTCTATTAGTCTACCACTCATCCTATGGCAGCATAGATTCCACCTCTGGGTCTGCTTCTTGGGAGCAGAAATAGAGATCACCATCATGTAAGAAAGTCAAGTCGCTTGGATAAAATTTAGGGCTCTTGATTGTGTTTTGAGTAGGCACATCTTTGAGTAGACCTTAAGGGTGGTTCTGACAAAGGTGCTCATAACAAGAAATTTGCAATCTCCCTGCATGCTCCAGGGAGGGACAAGAAATGCACAATGTTGGGTACACAGTGGCTCTCAGTAAATAAGTACTAAATGTTAAAAATACATATTACATATCTTTATACCAGTCATATGCAAATGGATGCCAAGCTCCAATTCAGCCAGTCCTATACTCACCTTAAGGAACAGCATGCATGAGTGAGGCCAACTCTAGAAGGCAAGGGGTGATCTCCACTTATCCTGATCTGGGGGGCTGTGTGGTCATGAGATCAAAGATCATCATTCTCTCTTAGTGGTGAAGAAGGGAGCAGACCATCACATGCTCTGGAGACAAAGTAGTACTTTCAGAGAAATTAAAAAATCACTTAAAGATGGAAAAGCTTAATAACTCAAATGTTTTGAGTGAGTACCATAATTTATAACACCAACCAAAATATTCTTGCATTTTCCACTGATCTTTTATTATAATACTTTTGTGTCTTCTCTTGACATGCTTCAGGAATAAATTTTTTTGCAAGTATGCTTTATGTGAATTGGCTTGTTAGAATAAAAAGATTGAGAGCAAATTTAGCTATGACGTGGGAACATTAAATATGATATGTATAAGCCTAGATGTCACTGAAACTGCTGTCTGTAGATCATTGCTTTTCAGTCTTAGAGTAGGAGGCAAATCTTGTGGATGTTAATTTGAGTTCTGTACATGTATCATGAGAAAATAAAAACATCTAAAGGGGTTGTATTAAAATAAATAAATACTGAAGCCCATCCACAGTAGGGTTTTAGTCAGTGTTTATAACCTCTATCCTGCTCATGGTCTGGGGTGGGTTACTCTATCCCACAGTCATTGGTTTTGCAGGGGGCAATGTTGCTCAGTGGTTTGAGCTCAGGGACCCATCCAGGATTTAAAGTCTGGCCCTCCACTTTCCAGTTGCATGGCCTCCAGCAAGCCACTTACTTTTGGTGACTCAGTTTCTCCATCTGTAAAAGAGTGATGGAAATAATGATACCTGACTTACAGGGTTGGTTGAGAAGTTAAAATACATCAAGCCCTTGGAACAGTGCCTAGCAAATGATATGCTCTAAATAATACTTACTGAATTATTGTTATTTGGAATGATTTTCTATTTTTTTTTAAAAAGTGTATTCAAGATACTTTGAGGCAGTCTGCATGCTGTGTCCCATATATAGTTCCTCCTATCTGAACATGTTACTGAAATGATCACAGCAGACAAGCCTGGGAAGCCTACTGGAGACTCAGATGTGGTGACAGGAGAAGGCAGATACCCACTACTGCCAGTGGAGGGGTCCATGCCTCTTTCTTTTCCAGCTACATAATCAAATCATGGCTTTCATTTGCATAGCTGTGGGATAAATAATTTATTTTATGCATATTATTCCTCTTGTCTATAAAATGGGCATGAATTATTGAACTATTTAAAGTTTGGTATAAAATTATTGAATTATTAGACTATTTTGTGTCTGTTATGAGCTGTTCATACTGGTTTAAAAAGGATATTCAAGATGAGAGGTGGCCTCTGTCATCATCTATCCTGTTGCATTGCTTTCTTCTTGAGGTGCCTGCAGCATCTGGTTGAGGCTCTATTGTTGCATTTGGACATCAGCATTGACTAGTGCCTCTCACCTGCTGGATGAGGATGTGCTGTAAACAAGTTATGCTTTGGAATCTATCAGGCAGTGGTCAAACACAGCTCTGAGTAAGCAAGAGAGTTTGCAGCCTGCTGTGGGAACTAATCCCTATGTCACAGGTAGCTGTGTACAGGAAAGACACATCAGGTAAGACAGCACCTCATGGATCCTGGCACAGGACCCAGCAATGGGCAACTGCCTCCTCCCCTTTCACTTCAGTGGCAGTGTCTCTTATATCTTTAAACTACATGCTTGGTACATCTTAGGAGCTTTGCTCATGATTACAGCATTTGAATTTGTGATACTATTTCCAAAATTTGATCTTGGAACAATAACACAGTATCTTTGAACCTGAGCTATAAATCCTGGTCTCCCTGAGGCACATACATCTTTGTTTCAGTAATCTACTCTTACCCAAATGTTTTCATTCCATGACTAAAACTAATAGGCAAACAAAGATATGAGGAATAAGAGATCCATTCATTTTAATCTTCAAATGTATTTTACTTATAGTGAAATTTCAGAGAGTTTTCTGACTTTAGAATAAAAAAGTACTTTATTTCTGTTCTCTGAAATGGATACAATACTAAATTAAATAGCCAGGACTTTGAGAAAAGTATTTTCTCCACATTTGGACTAGTTATTGCATGTTGTACATTTTTTGAATTGTATTACTTGAAATCACATTTATTAATTTTAACATAAAAATAAATCACATTGGAAAGACACAATGTGCATTCTACAAAGAGATACTATTATGGGCTATAGGAGAAATAATCATTATAATATTATCCAAGAGCAGTCAGGAACACTTATAGCCATGAGTTAATTATCTTTTCCTTGTTCTGTTTTGTTTTTCTCTCTCAAGTTTATGTCACTGTGAAGATTCTTCCGCTGAGGTTAAGTAATAACTCTTGCAAATCCTAATTCAGATATTGGGCATATTTATTGTGGTAGCTTTTCCTTAGTGTTCTTAAACAAAGTCAAGTGGATACAGGTTCTTGGAATACTATACATTCCAAATGAGTAAAATAGAATATACTGCAACATTATTTCCTGCAAGAGTATATATAAACTGAAAACCACACTTATTCAATTTCTTAAAAATTATCTTTACAATTACGAATTTTTCCCACTGCATTCACATTCCCCTCACATTTTTCAGGACCATCTCTCTTGATTTCCTATAAATGGGACCTTTACACTCAAGCAAGAAGGAAACACTTGAACAAGAAAGAAATCTCTGGAAAGTTGTGTTGTGGAATAGCAGTCTTCCCTCTCCAGTCTGATACACTTTTCCTTTTTTTAAGCTACAAAGCTACAACAATGCTTATATTCATATGAAGTATTTCCGCAATTCATAGCCAATTTATCAATGACCATGCAGCTGCAGGCACTGGTCTAAAAAAATATACTAGCACAGTTGGTGTTTACACAGGCTCTGAATTCTAAGTGCCTGAGATGGGGCAGGGGACTGAAGCCACCAGAGTGGATAGAAAGGTCCTCGAGCCCCTGCCAGTGCCGGTGGAGTGATATTTGCATTATAGCTGAACACATCATTAAGAACACAATTGTTATTTAATGTGGCACAATCATCTTTCTACTCTTCATGAAATCCACTTAAGTAATTACCTTCTTAGCTCATTGGCTCTGCCAGCCGCCTGTTGGATAGGGTTGTATCTAAGGAAATGTTAAAAATGGGCTCATGCAATTGTCCCCTTTAAGCTGACTTTTACTTATTACCATATTCAAAATGAAGATTTATTTCCTACCCTGAAAGAGTGAGAAAACTCCAAGGAAATTACATGTTTGGAGCATTAGCAGAATTTCACGAGAAGAACACAGTAGCCGAAGTTGTCTTCTACTGTCAGCCATTCTTTAAAAACAGCTGATACCTGCAGAATGCCTAGCTTTTTGTAGTTTCACTTTGACATCTGGTTTAGCCAATCAATTTTTTCATTAAAGCCAAAAATGCTGTTTAAACATTTGCCTTGACTTTCTCCTTTTAAGACAAGAACAAATTTATGAGGGAAATTTCCTTTAGAGAACTCGATGCAGGCTTACCAAACTGCATGGATCTTAACAGGCAGCATAGTTTGGGAGCTCTCAATAGTCTAGATATTAACATGGAAGATTTAAAGAGCCCACATAACTTCTTTTCAGAGCACATTAACATGTCTTGAAACAGATTTTTAAAATTATGACATGGCCAAGAGTGCTAGCAGAGATTCAGCATCATTTAAGAAAAGCTGTGCCCAAGTAAATAATTGAAATTACATGAACACACACATCTGCATTTTAAACTTTAAGCTTGATTTTAAAATACACTGCATGATCCATGTTTACTATAAATACAGAGAGGTAAGTCTGAAATACCTTTATCTTATTTGATACTTCTGTGTTTGAGCTTCTTTGTTTGAACAGAAGTGTCAGCTGTATTTTACTTTATTATATAAAAAAGTTTCAGAATTTAATTAAGGGTCAAGTACCAGCAGTAGATAAATGCAACAGCTAAAGCATATTTCTGATCACTCTGAAGTCTGCAATCATGAAAATTATTATCATTGAGTAAAACTGGTCTCAATGATGGTGACTGGGAGATGGATTCTGTAACTCAGCCATCATTTACATAATAATGGGTTCCAGTTTTCATCAGCACCTTTTGTTTGTACAGTGCTTACTGCTACAGTAAATTGTCAAAATGTCATTCCTCTCCAATCAGCCAGAAAATATCAACAGTAAACAAGGCACAGGAAGAAATTCTCTGATTAGAAGTGTGGCGGAGGAAGAGTAGAGCTGAAGTCCCTGGAATGGCTGGAAACATATTTATTATTTTAGTGTCCCCAAGAATTCAGTCATGGTTTATGAAAACTGCTTCTTTCTCCCTCCCCATCTACCAGTCCCTTTAATGAAGAAATAACACTCTGCTGCTGAGGTCATCATGAAACCCCAAGACCATCACTGGGAATTAATAGATTTACATTTGTATTTGTTGTATTTATGGTAGCCACTCAGCTCCCTCTTACTGGGGATCAGACTCAAATTAAGAATTAAATGGTGCTGGATTCTCCTGGTGTTCTTTCTCTGCTTGGTTCTCTGACTATCAACTAAAGGAGTTCCAGGGAACAATTTGGCCCATGACCACACTGCCATCACCCCAGCAAGTTTCAGAGGCCCCAATCAGCTGACTAACCACTACTCTTCTTGTTTTCAGACAGAAGAGCTGGGAGAGGCTGAGAGACAGCCCCCCAGGCACATGTGCAAGGACTTGGGAGCTGGGGATGAGCCCCAAGTGGCAGATGCAACTTATATTCCCCTCTAAACCTCATGCTTGGCCTTTCTACCTGGCCATCTCTTGAATGTGGAAACCAGGGACCCGGAAGAATAAAATGCCAAAGCCACTTTCAGTCACCAAACCTCGATGGCCCAGCTTTCAATTCTCTCTCTCTCTGTCAGCCATCCCTCTCTATTCTCCCACTCTGCTGTAAACTTTACAGTGCAAAGTATGAAAGATACATGAAATCAATGCACTTTTCTGCTCATCAGTGAAATCTGCCCAGGACCAGAAAAAGGATGAGCATGAATTAACACAGTATATGCCTTATAACCATTATAGTTACAAAGTATATTAAAATTAAAGACTTCACATTGTGTTTGAAATAAAAATGAGTAAAGTGGCATTCTGCCAAGAGTCCCTGAAACCACTCTTGTGTGGAATTGAAACATTTGGCTCATATAATACTTAATTTATTTTTATGAAATGACAAGTTATATAAATGTATGTTTAAAACAGAGGAGCACAACATTTTTAAAGTAAGGTTTTTTTTGTGTGTGTGTTCTGGCTTACATAGCTACACATAGGATTATTATCTAAATAGGACCAAAAATAAACTTTCCCAAAGTGTCTTTTTTAAGCTATATATTTCCCAAATATTTCAAATTATGATCATGTACTTAGGTTGCCCAAGGAAAGGCTCACAGTACCTTCTTATGAAAGTGAATAGGAGTTTTTAAATCTATTGAAATAAAGTGTTGACATCAGGAAATATTTTGTAGGGCTTTCAGGTTTCTTACCATGCACTTGATTTTGCTTGACTACTTTTAATTTTTCCCCACTTCTTCTTTTTGAAAATCCGACATTGTCCAAGCCCTTTCGATTAAGCAGCTTGGCTGAATGAAAGCACCGTGGTGCTATGGTGGTGCATTCGTAAACAGGAGGCCCGCCAAGCTGGGTAGCTCACCGAGAAATAGGGCTGATCAGCCGTAATTACCCTGACACCTCATGCAGTACAGGGAATTAACTCCCAGGACTTGGGGCCGAATGAAGAAGAAGTTGATGTTTGATGTTGTGAATGCTTCAGTGCCTGAACCCATTACCAGTTTCAACGGAGATGGGAATTTACTATACTTTTTTTTTTAGTTGGGAATATAGAGCAGTGTGCAGAAAATGAGAAAGTTATTCAGGATGCTGAAGCAACAGCAATTTGTATTTTTATTAAGGCCTTTACCTTCTAATTCTATATCATACCTATAATACATACATAAAAGAAGAGGTCCCAGGCAACCTTTGTTTTGAAAAGAGGGAGCTTGTTGTCTTAAGGAAGAGGTGAAAGTGTCACCAAAGTAGCTGAAGGTATTCCATGATAGACCTGAAGGAACGTGCTCAAAAACATTGAGCAGGAGGGGAGATGTAGCTCAAAAGGCTACTAGTTAGCAGCTGGCACTCTGACCTTTCACTGCATCCATGGCAACTGGGCGAAAGATGGAGTTCCATTTTATTATTCTCACACCCACAATGTTAAGCCTGTGAATCCCATTGCAATTTAATGGCTGAAATCAGAAGGCAGATTTGTGTTCATTGGACTAGGGCCGATACCCTCTTAGCTAATGAGCACAATAAACATTTTCATGCCAGGAAACCAGTGCAAGTGGCAATATTATGCCATCCAGACATATATACTCAAACACAAAGAAATGGTCAGTAAAGCAAGTTTTTCATGTATATTTGCATACACATAAAGCCAATCATCCTTCTAAAATCTTCTAGAGTATTAAAAACTGGCATTACAAACCTTACTGTGAATTTGAAATCTGAAATTATAAATTCTAGAGTTAATGAGTACTACTGCCTCTTCTATTATTTTCCTTAATGAATTTTATTATGTGTAAATGCCTGCCACCTTTATATGGCTCTAAGATACTTCATGCCTTTTCCCTGGCTATACAGTCTCCTATGAGCTGAGTCAAAAGCAGTACAAGGCTACATAATCTCCACTTTTTGGTCAGAGCAAAGATGTTTTTGTTGTAACTTTGCCTTTAGAGCCATGTATGTAGTCCATAGTTCCTTAGGAATTAAAGACAACATTATTTTATTGGCCCAGACTGTGCAAACTGTAAGACCATACAGATCATTCTTGTTTGTTTTCAAGTCCCAGAAAAAAAATGATTACAACAGCTGACCACTATTGGATGTACCTTTGGATGCACACTGTGTTTTAGAATGAAGACTGGCAACACTTTTAATGATAACACACACATTTAGGTTTAGAAGGAGATGGTGACTGACTGGGAACCCCCTCTATGTAAGAAACAGCCAGTTTCAGAGGTTTAAGCATGGTTAACATATTACATAAATTTTTAACTCTGTGACTGTTCTGTTCCCATTCTCCTAATAATTCTTTTTACAAAACTCAATTTTAACAAATTAAACATTAGCATATATAGATATGCTCCTTTTTTAAAAGGCTGCCACAATTACCCTTGATATTTGTCTTATTTGTTTTAATAAGGCACAAATTTATAAGACTACACAAGTACCTGCAAATAATGTAACCTATGAAACTTTTTCATTCTTTCCTTTAATTTTTTTCTTAGTAACCCTAAAATATTCCCCAAGTTTACTTTGGTTAAATAGTTTTCTGAGCAAGGATGAGAGAGGTCTTAATAACTTTCCTTATCAGGAACAGTAGATGTTTTTCTTACGGAACAATATCCTTTGTAAGAAAAACTTGAGCTATCTTCCTAACAAAAACTGCTTGTTCTGGAAACCAGAAAGGTCAGAAGTACCAGAAATAATTTTAGTACTTCTTTTCTTTCAAAACGATGTTGCTTTTATCATTATAAGAGAGAGTTTTAAGAGAGTTTAAAAAATGAGACAAAGGAAGTGAGAACTCAGAGACCTGAATAATCACATCTGTTTACTTGACTTATAAAAGGGCAAGATGTGCCTCTATCAGTTTAATAAAAGATGTTCTATCAATTTAGACAATTATACCAAAGATTAAGAATGTCATGAGGCTGATGAAATCTCCTAGGTAACATTAAAAAATAATATGCTTTTAGGTCACATCGTATGTTAAATGACAACTGCCAATTTTTTTAGGAGTACTCAAAATTCTCTCATGAATGACAATTTGAAGTTAAAATAATTTGTTCTTAACAGTTAAATTCATTGACATGACACTTTCACTTCTTGACTAATGAAACTTGGTGAATAAGAGCTTTCTGTTTATCCAGGTAAAAGTAGACTGCAAGGCACAGTATTTTACGGCCTTTCTGCATCTTCGCTTATTTAGAGGACAAGGAATATTTTGCAAGCCTATTATTTGGTTTGAACTATCTAAATATGACTTGCATTTAAATATTTACCATCATCTTGACCTGGCTATTCTTACTCTATTGGTTCCTGAACAATTTCTTTTCTTACTGTAAGCCTAGTAGAAATTATTTCAAGTTTAATTAAAGAGCAACAGTATTCACTATGGGAAGGCTCAGAAGATGAGTCTGCCATGACTGCCCAAACTCAGCTCTGTAGAGGATTAATTGTGGGACCAGGGCCGAATGGTTTAACAAAGCTCTCCTGCATGGTTTCTGTTTTCTCAGTGTGCATAGTATTATCTATTCCTTCTTGATGGTATAAATACCCTGCAGCACAAGGAATCTGATAAGCCCTCAACATAAAAGCTACTAAAATGCCCAGAATTGTTCAATCACCTTTAAACAACATATTTGCTGTAGTCTTAGTACCTGGGTAGAAGACTCCACTAGTCCTCCTGGGCCTCTACCACATGGGAGCCAACCCCAATAGAGGTCCCTTTTTTCTCATTTCAGCTAAAGAGCCAAGAGAGGGCCTGAGCTCTACTGATGTCATGTACACTATAGGTCTGAAACTCATGTATTGGTGACAAGCTCTAAGGGACCAAGATACAGGCAGAGATAATATCTGCCAGTTAGGATGTTATCCTCTCTAAGCATGCTGCTCACTCCAGCTTTGCATTATGCTTCTCCTGTCAGAATCTGTCCTTTGATCCTCCTTTGCCACCTCCACCTTCATCTTTTGGTTCTCTGCTCAGTTTTATGATTTAATTTTCTGCTCAGCCAGGCAGAGTAGTGTTTCTTGTTTGTTTGTGACAAGGTGTAAAAAGCCTATTGTCATTCTGCACTTTGCAACTTCTGAGCATTGGTACACCATCACTTTTCTTATGAAGTAGATGGAAAACTACTATAGTTATCAGCAGCATCTATAGGAACAATACTCATTTATCAAGCTCCTAACATGGGCATGTCATAAGCACTATCTTATTTAATCCTTATAGCTATTCTATGGTGGAAACCAATTCTAGGAGAGTAAATAAATAAATTGTTGGAGGTACTGATAGAACTACTAAGTCATTTAGTAGCTCTGTCAAATATGGGTTTTAGTTGTACTTTTGTGGTACAAATACTAAGATGCAAAGATCTTTAACCAACACTACTATTTGATGAACTGGAATTATTTGTAACTAATTTTATTATAGTGATTTTAGAATTCTCATCAGCTTAATTGCTTATCAAGAGAGAGAGAGTATGTGTAGGTCACTGAACTCCCTTCAAGATCCATCCTCTGTGCTTCTTGGCCTGGCATTTAGATCCTTTAATGCTTACTAGGAAGCACTGCTAGTGGGTTTTTGACTCCAGTGCTCTCCTTGTGCCATTCCCAAATCCTATGACATGCCTACGAATGACTCCATCCAGTGTCCATGTGCTCTTTTGTCTCCATGGCCTGGCTTGTAATGAGGATTCAGAAGTATGCCCACTGGATCAATTAAAAAGTATTAATGGCCTGTTTTAGCAAAAAATCATCTTGCAAGATATCAACAGAAAGAAAATGTGGAAGAGAAATGATTACACATTTTTCTGTTGATGTAGGACATTATTTCTTGTACACATCACCCTTACTCCTTCTTCAAAGAAAAGTAGGAGACACATAAAATACTATATCAAAACAACTTTTGAGTTCTTAAGAACAAAGACAGAATAAAGATATATTTGACTTTATGAAAACAGCCAACATAATTCATTGGTGTAGACCCACTGCAGGGTTCGTACCATTGTGGGACCTCAGCAGCCCAGACCCCTGCAGCCTCATTTAGTAAGCAAAAGCAGGGGCTATATGATGGTCCATACAAACTGGGCAGAGCACTAGGCATTTCCCCAGAGCAGGACAGCTTTAAAGAGGATCAGTGACAGAAACAATTCTGATTTCACAAGTCTTTTCTAATGACTCATTGCGTCCTGACTACAGGGGAGAAAAAGAAATACCTAATAGGAGGAAACAAAGGGGAGTTGAAAGTCACCCAGTCAGTTTATGGAGATAAGGGAGAAAACACACAAACTATAGGACCCTGATATTTGGGCAATAAAGCAATTTTGCATGCACAGGCAGCTTAACATTAAATTGTATGGAAAGAAAAAAACAAACAATAATTCAAAATTACCCTTCTGTCCTCAAATAAAAACTCAATTCTTCTTGTCAAATAATATTGTCAACCAACCAGTCAATGTAGAGAAGTACTTTTGGTAGAGGGTTTTATTTAAGATTCTGAAGGACTAATACTTGAAAAGATACTTTTCTGAAGTGAAGATCATGACTCTATATGTTATATAAATTACCTGGTACATTTGGTACTACTAGTGTTACCATTATTAGTTTCATAATGAAAAATTGAAAGATTAAGGAGAAAACTATTCATATGGTGATTTTTCAAAGATAAATATCACATACTGCCATTTAGAATGTGTTCATAATGAAATTAAAGCAAAGTTATGTCTTATCCACCTAACATATTTGAAACTATTTTATTATAAATCAGGACTTTCCTAAACAGATTAATAATGCTAATTAAGGTCTTCTATTTATTTCTGCTACAGCATGGAAATAACTATATCATTTGGGTAACCCTGATAATTCCAATAGGCACCCAAATAGACACAAACAGAGAGGGAAACCATGTTGGATTAAACATGCTCTAAGACCAGAAGCATGGCATTCATCTTGACACCTAAATCAGGAGATATTTTCAACTGGTCAGCCTTCCTGAATGGTAATTGTTTGTGCTCAGAGATAATCTCATATTTTTAGTCTAGTTTTTGTGCAAATTCAGGAATAGTCCAAAGCCTTAATTATCTAGTATGGTTTAAAAAAAAAGGTAGTTTGGATTTTCTATGTAACTAAAATATAAACAATTAGGGAAAAAACCTTGGGTGGTGGGCCCACAATGCAATATACAGATCATGTATCATAGAAATGTACACTTGAAACCTATATGATCTTAACCAATGTCACCCCAACAAATGTAAGAAAAAAAGTTAGTTTCTATCCATTTGTAATCATAATTTTAAAAAATACTTTATAATGGAGTTTTACAATTGCACATTTAACTTGCTCAAATTCAAGTGTATAAATTCTTGGGGAGCAGAGAGAGATCAAGAGACATAGAGATGAGAGAAAGAGAGAGAGAGAGAAAGAGAGAGAGAGAGAGAGAACAAAAAGAACTGAAATGACTTAGGGTAGTGTCCCCTGTCTACTCTTCCACTTGATGGGTGATAGTGCAACGGGAGGCCGGATACTGTTGTATTTTTAGATGGCCACAATCCCTGTGTCTCAGACCAGGTACATTCTGGGTATCTAGATCCAGGAAATGCTACACAGTTTGGCATCTAAATACAAGACAATTGCACCATCCTTTGCTTAGCCTCAGAAACAATTTATTACATTCTGGGAAGGAAAATGGTCTATAGTGAATCTATTGAAAGTTAGTACCAGGCATTATTCTATGCTGGGTATAAATGGTGCTTTAGATCATCTTGTTTTTCAAGCTGAAATTCTCATCTCTAAGGAAGATGAGACTCAACATTATAAACACAATCAAGTATATTGCAGGTGAGTTTTATGTTGACTTAGGGCCATAAATTATTACATAATATACATAATGAAATGTTTAATTTATTAATACATTTATTTTACAAATTTCTTATCATTTACTTTGTGTTCCTAATAATACAGTTTATGAAAGCAGCAGTATAAATGTTCTGTACTGTTTGGGGGGAAAGTTATATATAGAAAAATAATTATTTCACATTGTAAAGAGACTAAAGTCTTTGTTTCTTTGTTTTATTAAGCCACATTAAAATAATTTCTATTATCTAATAAAAATGACTTCTTCCTGCTGTTCATTTCAATCACTTGTTTGTTTCATTTGCCCTATACCTATGCTGTTCAGTACAGTAGGCATTAGCTATATATAGGTGTTTGTATTTAAATTATTTAAAATTAACTATAATAGAAATTTTATTTATTTTTTTACTAGTGGCCACATTTCAGGAGCTCAATAATTATTCATAGCTAGTGGCTGTCTTATAAGGATTAGACAAAACATTTCCATCATTACAGAAAGTTTTGTTGCATTAGATTTTTAATTTGAAAAGTAGATTTTCCATTTTAATTAAAATGTCAACTTATTTTTCTTTCTTCGGAGTGAAAATAGATTTTTGCTATTAATTATTACTTAAGCATTGTTGTGTTTCTGCTGTAGGCAAAAATAGGAAATGGCACTATTGATTTTCAGTACTACTAACTACTCAAGATTTTTTGTTTTAGCCTTTACTTTTTTTTATCTCAACATTTACTGGTAATTAAGATGTTTACAGAGGGTACAATTTGAAGTTGTAGATTATTTGTTATAGACACATATAGACAATATGTGTGTCTAACATATAGACAAATTATTGTGTCTAACACAATAATAGACACATCCATTATTTATAGAAATAAAACCCTTAAAAATCCATGGTGCTCTCCCCTGGCTCTTTGGAACACTAAAGTAGTTTGGTGGCATTAGCTCACCTATGAAAGATAATTTTAAAAGAAAATACACACAAAACCCCCATAAAAGTTGCAGTTACTTTTCAGAGCCTGCAAAGGAGGCAAAAATTTAGGGAGGAGAGATCGGCTTTTGAAAGACGTATTCCTGGGTGCCATGGGAAGTTCATGGCCTTTTGTCTGAGAATACTTCCCAATCTGAACATGGCTCTGGTGGCAGAAAACCACAGTTGGCTTGCAGTACTAGGAGACAATTCTGGGTGCTGGCTGAGAAGTCAGAAAGTTAGGAAACAAATGCTGAAAAGATGAGAGTTGCAAAGGTGTGAGCCCCTAATTTGTATCAAAATTTTTTTCCTGGATCCTTAAGTTTCTATCAAGCAGTATATAGTGCATTACTTCAGGATGCACAACGAAAAAACAGCTGTTGGAAGCTGAAGTAATTGAACGCAGACTTTAGCTGTTACCTACCACATGAGACAGACTTTGCAGTTGGAGCCTAGCCAAATTAACTGCCTGCTATTGTAAAAGTCACTCTTCAGAGGAACATAATGGAATTTGGAGCCTCTACAACATATTATTCTTAATTCCCAGTACCTAACAAAAAATCACTCAATAAAACAGGAAACGATGACCCACATCAAGAAAAAAAAAGAGCAGTAAACAGAAAGTCACCGTGAAGTGACTCAATATTATTTTAAAGAGAAAGGCTTTAAAATGACTATTATAAATATGTTCAGAGACATAAAGGGGAATATAAGTAAAAGAAATGATTCACCAATTCAAAAGAAATCATACATCCCAGTGTCCATAGCAGCATTGTTTACAATAGCCAAGTGCTGGAAACAGTCTAAGTGCCCACCAGTAAATGAGTGGATCAAAAAACTATGGTGCATTTACACAATGGAATACCATGCAGCAGAAAGAAAGAAGAAACTCCTACCCTTTGTTACAGCATTGATGGAACTGGAAAGCATTATGCTAAGTGAAATAAGTCATACAGTGAAAGACAAATACCATTTGATCTCACCTATAAATGAAACAAACACATGAGCAAAATAAAACCAGAGACTTGGAAATAAAGAACAAACTGACAATAACCACAGCAGGAGGGGGGAGGGTTGGATAAAAGAGAAAGTAGAGAAAGGGGCAAACAAAGGAACATGAATAGAGGACTCATGGGCATAGACAATGGAGAGGATTGACTATGGGAGTGGTAGGAATGGGGTTGGGGAAAAGGTGGGACAATGTAACTGAAAAAATTAAATTAAATTAAAAAAATTAAAAAAAGAAATGAACATATATGGAGCCTTAACGAAGAAATAGAAATAATTCAGAATAACTCAATGCAAGTTCTCAAATTATAAAGTATGATAAAAGAGAAAAACATTGTTGAATGTGTTTAACAGCAGAATATATATGGTTAAAGTAAAGTTAATAAACTTGATGATATAGCAATAGAAATTATCCAATCAAAATACATACATAGGCTTCCAGCCAAGATGGAGGCATAGGTAGATACACTGTGCTTCCTTGCACAACCAAAAGGACAACAAATTCAAAAACAAAAAACAACCAGAACTGTCAGAAAGTTGAACTGCATGGAATTTTGACAACCAAGGGGTTAAAGAAGAAACATTCACACAGGCTGATAGCAGGGGTGGAGATGGGCAGCCTGGCAGAGAGGACTCTCATCAGCGCAGAGGCTGGTGGACTACATGGTCCCACATTTGATGTGGATAAACCAGGGAACAACTGGGGAGTGAAACAGACTTTGTAACATAGGGTTCCAGTGCAGGGAAATAAAGCCTCAAAACCTCTGACTGAAAAAACCTTGGGGGTTGAGGCAATGGGAGAAACTCCTAGCCTCACAGGAGAGTTCCTTAGAGAAACCCTCAGCGTCCTAGAACATACACAAATTCAACCACACAGAAATCATAACTAGAAGGGCCCAGTTTGTGTGTGGATAGTAGCAGCAGTGATTGAAAGCTGGCAGAGAGTTGAAAGAGTGGCAATGTTTTCTCTAAAACCCCCTCTCCCACTTACAGCACAACAACACAGTGATGTTGTTGCCTCAACCTGGTGAATAGGCAAGGCTTGCCACTTACTTCATAACAGATCCACCAAGACAAAAAAAAAAGGGAGGCCCAAATAAAAGAACAAATTAAAGCTCCAGAAAAAAACAACGAAGTGATCAAGAGATAGCCAACCTATCAGATGCACAGTCCAAAACACTGGTAATCAGGATACTTATATAACTGGTTGAGTATAGTTGCAAAATAGAGGAAAAAGTGAAGGCTATGAAAAGTGAAATAAAGGAGGGCCAAGATGAGGTGTAGGTAGAAACCCTTCACTTCCTCACACAACCAAAAGAAGGATAACAACCAATCTAAAATCAATAAACAACCAGAAGCACCAGAAAATCAAACTACATGAAACTCCAACAACCAAGGAATTAAAGAAAAAGTCAACCAGGTAAGGCAGCTGACCATGCAGGCCAGCTGAGAAAAACCTAGGCGAGGCAGCAGACCAGGGTGGTGGGGCTGACTCAAGGGGAAACTGAGACTCAGAGTTGACTGCGGACTACAGTGGTTGCCTAGGTGGGAGAAACTCCCAGTTTCACACAAGAGAGGCTCTTGGAAAGTGGGCTAGAGATGATCATGCTGCATTGTTCCCTCTCTGGCCCCTCCCCCACAGGCAGTGCCACAGCACAGCAAAGAGGGTTGCCCTGCCCTGGTGAATACCTAAGGTTCTTCCGCCTTAAAACTTATCAGGTGTGTCAAGACAAAGAAATATGGCCCAAATGAAAGAACAGAGCAAAACCTCAGAAAGAGAACTGAGCAATGAGGAGATAGCTAATGTATCTGATAGAGAATTTAAAGCTCTGGTAATCAAAATGCTCACAGATCTGATTGAGCTGGGTCAAAAAATGAAAAAACAAATTAAAGAGACCCAAAGTGAAGTAAAGCAAAATATTCAGTGAACCAACAGTGACAGAAAGAAAACCAGGGCTCAAAGCAATAGTTTGGAACAAAAGGAAGAAATAAACATCCAACTGGAACAGAATGAAGAAAGAAGAATTCAACAAAATGAGGAGAGGCTTAGGAACCTCTGGGACAACCTTAGACATTCCAACATCTGAATCATAAGGGTACCAGAAGGAGAAGAAGAAGAGCAAATATTGATAACTTCGTTGAAAATATAAGGAAAAAAAAATCTTCCCAATCTGACAAAGGAAATGGACTTCCATGAAGTCCAGGAAAGTCAAAGTGTCCCAAAGAATTTGGGCCAACAGAGGGACACACAATGCACATCATAATTACATTACCCAAAATTAAAGATAAGAAGAGAATCTTAAAAGCAGCAAGAGAAAATGAGAGAATTACCCACAAAGAATCTCCCATAAGACTATCAGGGTATTTCTCAAAAGAAACCTTACAGGTGAGAAGGGGCTAGAAAGAAGTATTTAAAGTCATGAAAGGCAAGAACCTACATCCAAGATATCTTTAACCAGCAAAGCTTTCATTTAGTATGGAAGGTCAGACAAAGTGCTGCCCAGATAAAGTCAAGTTAAAGGACCTCATCATCACCAAGCCATTATTATATGAAATGTTAAAGGGACTTATCTAAGAAAAAGAAGATAAAAAATACAAACTGTAAAATGACAACTCACAACAACTCACAAAAATGACAAGTTCAAAACTATCAACAAATGAGCCAAAAAAAAAAAAAAAGAAAACAGCAAAACAAAAACTAAACAAACAACTAGAACAGGAACAGACTCAGAGAAATTGACAGCACCTGGAGGGACTTCAGTGGGGAGATGAAGGGAGGAATGGGGGCAAAAGTTACAAGGAAGAAGAAGCATGATTAGTAGGCATAAAATAGACAGAGAGATAAAAATGGTATAGAAAACAGAGGACTCAAAGAACGTATATATACAACCCATGGACATGAACTACATGGAGAGGGGATACTGGAGGGTTGTGGGGCATGGCAGAGGGGGAATAAAGAATGAAAAAAATGGGAAAACTGTAAAAGCATCAAGAGAAAAGAAGACAAGTTACTTATAAAGTAGTTCCCATAAGACTATCAGCTGATTTCTGGAAAGAAACCTAACAGGCAAGAAATGACTGGAAAGAAGTATTCCAAATCATAAAAGGCAGCAAAGCTTTCATTTAGAATGGAAGGGTGGATAAAGTTCTTCCCAGATAAGTTAAAGGAACTCATCATCAGTGAGCCATTGTTATATGAAATGTTAAAAAGACTTATCTAAGGAAAAGAAGATAAAAATATGATCACTAAAAATGATAGCAAACTCAAAACTATCAACAACTGAACCTAAAAACAAAACAACAACAAAAAAGAAAGGGAAAAAAAAACAACAACCAAAACCCAGAAACGAACTAATCAAACAACTACAACAGGAACAGAGTCACAAAAATGAAGATCACATGGAGGGTTATCAGTGGGGAAGGGGAGAAGGAAATGGGGGAATAAGTAGCATAAGTAAATGTTAGGTAGAAAATAAACAGGGGGAGGTTAAGAATAGTATGGAAATGTAGAAGCCAAAGAACTTATATGTATGACCTGTGAACACAGACTAAGGTAGGGGAATGTGGATGGGTGTGGGTGGGCAGGGTGAAGAGGGATATAGGGGGGAAATTGGGACAACTCTAATAAAACAATCAATAAAATATATTAAAAAGTACAAACACAAAAATAATTGAAAGAAAGTGGCTGGAGCTTCAGAGACCATGGCCAGTATCAAGTATTCTAGCATACATGTAATTGGAGTCTCAGGAGAGGAGATATGTAATGGGGCAGAAGATAAATTTTAAGAAATAATGTCCAAAACTTCCTAAATTTGGTGCAGCATCCAAAAATCTCAATGAACCCCCAAAAACAAAAAATGAGGAAGTCAAACCTAGACACACCATAGTTGTATGATGAAATCAAAGATAAAGGAAAAATCATGGACTCTGGCAGAAAAAAACAGTGTATAATAAAAAGAAAAAAATGAGACAAATGAGTAATTTCTTTTTTCTTTCTTTCTGAAACCAATCTGTTACCACCAGTGGACAATTATACATGCAGATATTGTTATAATCAGACATAAAATGAAGTGTGGGCTCTTGGGTGTTTATGATAAATTACAAAAACAGCTCTTTTATCATCTTTTTCAAGTGCAGAAGGTATCAGTTTAGGCTCTTGAAACAGGATTTTTGTTATATATTTGCAACAAAATTAGTCAATTTTAATTCACTTAGTAAGTCTCGGGGTCTAAAACTCATTTGTTTGTTTGATATGCTTATGTTTTTATCTTTTGTATTCTAAAATTATCAGAATCAAGTCATAGGCCCTTTCACAAGATGCCTTTGCCTGTGTCCTTTGTTGTCTTCTTTATAAAATGCATCCTCCACTCACCAATCAAGTCTAATTTTTTAAATTAATTAATTTTTTTTCAATTTTTAAAAATTTAATTATTGTTCAAGTACAGTTTTCTGTCTTTTACTCCCATCCTAGCCCAGCCCCCCGCCCCCCAGTGCTCCCCACCTCCCTCCCATTTCCACCCCTGTTAGTTTTTGTCCATGTGTCCTTTATATTTGTTCCTATGAATTCTTCCCCTTTTCCCCTGAAATTCTCTCTCCTCTCCCCTCTGGTCCCTGTCAGCCTATTCTGTATTTCTCATAAGAAAAAAAAATGAAGGGAAAAATACTAAAACAAACTCAACACAAGTGATCCATATCTTTAAAATGATGAAATAAAAACCCACCACTCAGATTTCCATGTCCAATGAAAGTATCCTTCAAGCCCGAAGATTAAATAAAATGTTTTAAATTAAACAAGCTGTGATAATCCATATCCAGCAGAACTGCTTTGTGCTAAAGGAGTGCTAAGGAACACTCTTTAGGCCAAAGGGAAGCAATGCCAGAGGAATGATGATCACACATGTTAGAATGGTACCATCAATAAATCGATGAACAACAAGTGCTGTGGAGAATGTGGTGAACCAGCAATTGGCACAGCCTCTGTGGGAAAACAGCATGGAGGTTCATCAGAAAATTACATATTGAACTACTGTATAACCTAGAAATCCTACTTTTGGGTATTTATCTAAATAAATGCAAAACACTAATTGGAAAAGACATATGCACTGTATGTTCTGTATGTTCTGTAATGAACTGTATGGTCATTAAAACATTTTTTTACAATAGCCAAGATATAGAAGCAGCCTAAGGGTCCATCAATAGACAAATAGATAACGAATGTGTAGTATATATACACAATTAAATACTACTCAGCAATAAAAAAGAAGAAAATCTTGCCATTTGTGACAACATGGATGGATCTAGAGGGTATTATGCTAAGTGAAATAAGACACAGAAAGACAAATGCTGTATAATTTCACTTATATGTGGGATATAAAAAAACAAAATAAACAAACAAAACAGAAATAAATTTGTAGATACAGAGAACATTTTGTTGGTTGCCAGATGGGAGGGGTTTTAGGGGACTGGGAGAAAAAGGGAAAGGGACTGAGAAGTTCAAATTGCTAATTTTAAAAACAATCATGGAGATGCAAACTACAGCATAAAGGATACAATCAATAGTATTGCAGTAAATGGGTATGGTGTCAGATGGGCACTAGACTTATTGGGCTGATCACTTTGTAAGTTATATAAATGTCTCATCTATATATTGTATACCTGAAACTAACGTAATATGCATGTCCACTGTAACTGAAAATAATTTTTTAAATGTACAAAATACTATATATGTATATTTACTTTCTTCTCTTTATTTAAAAGGCATAGAACTATTTAAGTCAAAAAGTATAACTGTCAGGGGAAGAGGGTAAAGAGTTTGCAGGAACAATTATAAAGAACACATGGACAATAATGGGGGGTGGAAACGGGAGGGTGTTGGGAAGAACTGGGGGGAGTTGGGCTGGAGTGGGGGTAAGAGGCAGAAGAATGTACTTGAAAAACAATAAAAAAGTATAACTGTTGAGCATTTTAAAATTATTGATGTACTTGATGTGCTAATGATAGCAAAAGAAAGTAAATGAAATGGTGCTTTCATAAAATTCTTATATTTTACATAAAGTAGTATAATGTAGTATAATATTAACACAAAATTAATAAATTATTTTTAGGATTTAGTTATCTATCTATGTATCTATGTATCTATCTATGTATCCATGTATCTATCTATCTATCTATTTTTTTTTTGAGAGAGGGAAGGAAGGAGAAAGAGGGAGAGAAGCATCAATGTGTGGTTGCCTCTCACATGCTCCCAAATTGGGACATGGCCTGAAACTCAGGCATCCACCCTGAACTGGGTATTGATCCAGCTACACTTTGGTTTGCAGTCTGGCACTTAATCCACTGAGCCACACCAGCTAGGGTATAAACTGTTTTAAATTAAAGAGATATGTTGTAATTCCTAAAGCAACTACTAAAAATGTAAGGAAGCAAAAATTATAAGGCCAATGTAAGAATAAAAATGGAATAGAAAAATATTCAGTTATTTCAAAAGAAAACAAGAAAGGATAAAGAAAGAAAGGAAAAGTGAATGAGATAAATATGAAACACATATTTATCATTGCAAATCTAAATACAGTTGATGCTTAAACAATATGGGATTTGGTGTGCTGAACCCCTGCACAGTTGAAAATCTAAATACAAATACAAATACAAATATAGTTGTATCTAGGTCTAAAAACAGCTAAATACAGCTGTATTTGTATTTAAACCTAAATTATAGGTTTAAATATATAAGTTTAAATACATAGATTTAGCAACACTGCAAACCTAAATACAGTCAATGCTTAAGCAATATGGGGTGCTGAACCACTGTATAGTTGAAAATCTGCATATAACTTTTAATTTCCCCAAATATAACTACAACATCTTACTGTTGACCAAAAGCCTTATTGATTACATAAACAGTAGATTAACACATATTTTGTGTTTATGCATTATATAATATAGTCTTACAACAAAGTAAACTAGAGAAAAGAAAATGTTATTAAGAAAACTATAAGGAAGAGAAAATACATTTACGCTGCTTATTTAAATAATCCACGTGGAAGTGGACCTGCACAGTTCAAACTTGTGTTATTCAGTAGTTAAGTGTACAACCATATCTATGACTATACTAAGCAAAAGTAAATAAAACATCATAAATAAAAGACAAAGATTGTATGATTGGACAAAAAGGTGGTACCCAACTATACATTGTCTACAAGAGACACACTGAAAGTCAAAGACATAGATTTAAAGTTAAAAAGCCCAGATAAGGTCAAGTTAAAGAAGTTTGTCATCACCAAGCTCTTATTATATGAAATGTTAAAGGAACTTATCTACAAAAAAAGAAGATAAAAATATGAACAGTAAAATGACAACAAACTCAAAACCATCAACAACTGAACCTAAAAAAACAAAAAAACAAAATCAAAAATGCATTGAGCAAACGACTAGAATTAGAACAGATTCACAGAAATAGAGGATTAACAGTGGGGAGTAGCAGGGGACAGAATGTGGGGAAAGGTACAGAGAATAAGTAGCATAGAAGGTAGGTAGAAATAGACAGGGGGAGGTTAAGAATAGTATGGGAAATGAAGAAGCCAAAGGACTTACATGTATGACCCATGGACATGAACTAAGTGGGGGGAATGATGGTTGAAGGGGGCATACAGGCTGGAGGCGAATAAAGGGGAGAAAAATAGGACAACTGTAATAGCAATCAATAAAATATATTAAAAATAACTTGCTTATTTGGTTAACAAATAAGCCACTTGGAAATTAAAAAAAATAAAGTTAAACAGATAGATTTGCTGTGCAAACACTGATCATGAGAAAGCTGGTGTGTCTACATTAAAGCAAAAATAGATTTTAAGAAAAGGAGTATTATCAGAAGTAAAGGGCCATTTTCTCACTATAAAAGAGTCAACACATCTGGATAACATGTACATAATTATATTATGTACATGATTGTTATTGGATACATGATTAATGTATGCATTAATTATGTATCCATAATAATGTTATACCTAATAATACCATTTCAAAATAAAAATAATCAGAACTAAAAGAATAAATAGATAATTACAATCACAATGAAAAATTTAAAACTTTTTCAGTAAATAATAGAACAACTAAAATATCATTTGTTGCTAGCAATAGGAAAATCAGTAAAGATGTCAAAGATGTGTATGACACTGTCAGGAAAGTTGACTTAACTAACAGAACACAACATTCAAAACCTGCAGAATATAGTCTTTAAATGCATGTAGAATATTCACAAAGGTTGGTCATGTGCTGGACCATAAAACAAATCTCAAATTTCAAAATTGTGATATCATACAGAAAACATTATCTGGAAAAAAAGAATTAAATTAAAACATGTGACTCATTTTCTGAAAATTAGGTTTTATTTTTTTACCAAATGCAAGACTATAATACTGAGGCAGAATTCACTAAAGCATTTCATCCTTCTGTAAATAAAATTATGATGATTTGAATTTGAGCTTGAACATAGAAATCTGAGAAATAGAGGAGCTCATCAGACAATGCTGAAACTGAAATAAAAATTGTCAGTAGAACAAGATAGCTCAACTTAGATTTACAGGGATAAAAAATAGGTTTGAAGGTATAATATAAGGAGCAAGTGACAATTATATTTGTAAAAATATACCATATCTGATAATTTCATGCTTGAATAGAAATAAAGTGAAATAGATATGCACTGAAAAATATTTTCTAAGATATATTTTTTTCAGTTTGTTTTGTAAGTTTTGAAACTAACACTGTTACACCAGTTTTCGATGGAATATTGCCTGAAATATTGGGATCTGTGTGGTCAAAAGTATTCAGTACAGTGTTGTTGATAATACTGAATACAGCATTTTAGTGTCATTATCTGATATTATTGACACAAAAATAAACTCAATATTTTGCTAAGCAACAAAATCAAATGTTGTAAAGTATATACAAAATAATAATGTTCAATAAATTATATATGCATAAAAGCATTAGAAATGATGAGAGAATAAAATTTCAAAAATGAGTGTTTCCTCTAGTAATTGTTTTTTTAATTGTTCAAGTACAGTTTTCTGTCTTTTACTTCCATTTTAGCCCACCCCCCCAGCCCTTCCCACCTCCCTCCCATTTCCACACCCCCTAGTTTTTGTCCATGTGTCCTTTACACTTGTTCCTGTAAACCCTTCCCCTTTTCCCCTGAAATTCTCTCCCCTCTTCCCTCTGGTCACTGTCATCCTGTTCTCTATTTCAGTGTCTTTGACTATATTTTGCTTGTTTGTTTGTTTTGTTGTTTAGGTTCCTGTTAAAGGTGAGATCTTATGGTATTTGTCTTTCACTACCTTGCTTATTTTGCTTAGCATAATACTCTTCAGTTCCATCCATGTCACAAAGGTTAGGAGCTCCTTCTTTCTTTCTGCTGCATAGAATTCCATTGTGTGAATGTACCATAGTTTTTGGATCCATTTATTTACTGATGGGCACCTAGGTTGTTTCCAACACTTAGCTAATGTAAAGTGTGCTGCTATGAACATTGGGGTGCATAGGTTCTTTTGGATTGGTGTTTCAGGGTTCTTAGGATATAATCTGCTGTGTAATTGTTGGGTCAAAAGGCAGATCAATTTTTAGATTCCTTAGAAGATTTCATACTGTTTTCCAGAGTGGCTGTACCAATCTGCAATCCAACCAATGGTGCACTAGGGTCCCCTTTTCTCCACAACCTCTGCAACACTTGTTTTTTGCTTTGTTTATGATTGCCATTTTGATTGGTGTGAGGTAATATCTCATCATGGTTTTAATTTGCATCCTCTGATAGCTGGCGATACTTAGCATCTTTACATGTGTCTCTGGACCCTGTGTATGTCCTCCTTGGAGAAGTTTTTATTCAAGTCCTTTGCCCCCTTTTTAATTAGGTTGCTTGTCTTCTTTGAGTGGAGTCGTGTAAATTGTTTACATATTTTGGAGATTAAACACGTGTCTGAGGTACTGCTGGCAAATATGTTTTCCCATACTATTGGTTCTCTTTTTATTTTAATACTGTTTTCTTAGGCTTTTTATTTTGATGAGATCCCATTTGTTTATTCTTTCCTTTATGTGCCTTGCTCTAGGGGACATATCAGTGAAAATGTTACTGCATGGAATATCTGAGATTTTCCTGCCAATGTTCTCCTCTAGGACTTTAATGGTATCACAGCTTATATTTAAGTCTTTTATCCACCTTGAATTTATTTTGGTGTATGGTGTAAGTTGGTGATCAAATTTAATTTTTTGCATGTAGCTGTTCAGTTCTCCCAACACCATTTGTTGAAGAGGCTATTTTTACTCCATTTTATGTGGATTCCCCCATTGTCAAATATTATTGACCACAGAGACTTGGGTTTATTTCTTGGCTCTCTGTTCTATTCCACTGGTCCATGTGTCTGTTTTTATGCCAGTACCAGGCTGTTTTGATTACAGTGGCCTTGTAATGAAGTTTGGTATCAGGCATTGTAATCCCTCCTACTTTGTTTTTCTTTCTCAAAATGGCAACCTCTATTCAGGGTCATTTATAGTTCCATATAAATTTTTGAAGTGTCTGCTCTAGGTCTGTGAAATATGCCATTGGTACTTCAATAGGTATTGCATTGAATCTGTAAATTGCTTTGGGTAGTATGGACATTTTGATGGTGTTAATTCTTTCAGTCCATGAACATGGTATATGCTTCCATTTGTTTGTGTCTTCCTTGATTTCTTTCTGCAGTGTTGTGTAGTTTTCTGCATACAGGTCTTTTACCTCCTTGGTTAGGTTTATTCCTAGGTATTTTATTTTATTTTTGCTATATTAAATGAGATTTTTTTTTGATTTCTGCATCTGCTGTTTTATTGTTGGTATACAAAATCACCTTTGATTTCTGGATATTGACTTTGTATCCCACTGTTTTCCAAAGTCATTTATGAGGTGAAGCACTTTTGGGGTGGAGTCTATAGGATTTTCTATGCACACTATCATATCATCTGCAAACAATGACAGGTTTGCTTTCTCCTTTCCACCTTTGATGTTTTTATTTCCTTCTCTGATTTCTTTGGCTAGAAATTCCAATACTACATTAAATAGAAGTGGTGAAAGCGGACATCCTGATATAATATCAGGACGTAATATATATTACATCCATTTCATCTAGGGCATTGCTCAATACCACAGTATCTTTTTTCACATTTTGTTTGGAAGATCTGTCCATTTTTGACAGTGGGGTGTTAAAATCCCCTATTATAATAGTGTTGCTGTCAATATCTATCTTGAAGTCCTCCAAGATTTTCTTTATGTATTTGGGTGCCCCTGTGTTTGGTGCATATATATTTACAATGTTTATGTCTTTATGGTGGATTCTTCCCTTGAGTATTATAAAGTGACCCTTTGAGTCTCCCTCTCTCTCTTTATGGCCCTTTTTTTGAAGTCTATTGTGTCTTATATGAGTATTGCTACCCCAGATTTTTTTTTTCCTGTCCATTTGATGGAAAGTTTGTTTCCAGCTCTGCACTTTCAGTCAGTGTAGGTCTATTGTCCTGAGGTGGGTCTCTTGTAAGCAGCATATGTGTGGGTCATGCTTTCTTATCCATTCAGGTATTCTATGTCTCTTGATTGGAGCATTTAATCCATTTACATTTAAGGTTATTATTGGTAGGTACTTATTCATTGCCATTTTTGACCTGTGATCCTCTCTGTCTCTGTCTTTTTCTTTTTTCATTTTTATTTTTTTAATTTTTATTTAACTCTTGTTCAAGTACAGTTTTCTTTCTTGTATTCCCAGCCCCCCACCCCGCCCTGCAGTGCTCCCCACCTCCCTCCCATCTCCGCCCCACACCTTAGTTATTGTCCATGCGTCCTTTATACTTGTTCATGTGAGTCCTTCTCCTTTTCCCTTGTAATTCTCTCCCCTCTCCCCTCTGGAGCCTATCAGCACCTTCTGTATAACAGTGTCTGTGGTTACATTTTGCTTGCTTGTTTGTTTTGTTGTTTAGATTCCTGTTAAAGGTGATATCATATGGTATTTGTCTTTCACCGCTTGGCTTATTTCTCTCAGCATGATGCTTTCCAGTTCCATCCATGATGTTGCAAAGGGTAGGAGCTCCTTCTTCCTTTCTGCAGCATAGAATTCCATTGTGTAAATGTACCATAGTTTTTTGATCCAGTCATCGACCAATGGGCATCTAGGTTGATTCCAACTCTTGGCTATCGTAAATTGTGCTGCTATGAACATTGGGGTGCATAGGTTCTTTTGGATTGGTGCTTCAGGGTTCTTAGGATATACTCCTAATAGTGGAATTGCTGGGTCAAAAGGCACGTCCATTTTTAGTTTTCTTAGAAAATTCCATACTGTTTTCCATAGTGGTTGTACCAGTCTGCAATCTGTTGCATCCACCAACCGTGAGAACAAAGGTTGGAGACTTTCAGGGTTTCAAAGATGTTACTTTATTGGCCAAGTTTAACCTGCGCAGGGGCGAACTCTCAAAGTGTCTGGAGACACGGTGCCCGCAGGGGCTGCAAAGGAGAGTCACGCCCAGCGCTTACAGCTAAGTCCTTATATAGAGGCAAGTAAGCGTTGCACAGAAGCAGATGTGGCGGTTAGCTATTGGCTCACAGAGCCAGCGCCCGGGAACAGGGTGGGGTCTGACTCAACTGAAAGGAAAATTTTGAAACTAAACAGATGGCAATCAACTTACAGGATGTTTGCTAGGGACTCAGGCTCCTTGGGGCTGAGACTATTTTTCTTGTTCCCAAAATTCCCCTGTTTTCTTTGGGGGTATGTCAAACCTTTGACTTTTCTTTATCTGGGTTGATCAGGGGTCCTAGGATGGGGGCTAGGGAGGAGAGAAGAGTGTCCTGCCACTAGGAGGATGCTCCTGTCCCGGCCCTGGGCCATAGTCTGTTTTTAACAAAATAGCAACACTCTTGTCCTAGGAATATACAGGTCCCTCCTGTTCTTGGATTCAGAGCATTAATGAGGTTTCTTTCCTCATTATTTTTCTCCTCCTGTGATTAACTATTAGGAGGGGTTCTGAGATTCTTTTCTCCTTCTGGAATCATATAAAGGACAATGGACGAAGGTCTCATCTTCTTATAACTACTTCAGGCTGGACATGGACGTTGTCCTACCTACCCTTGGGTCAGGGGTACCCTGAAAGAGGAGTAGGGGGATGCAGCACAGAGGGAGTTCTCCTGCAAGGGGAAGGACCTTACAGGGTCCTGGTCAGCTGGCTATTACCAGGAAGTCAAAGGCTTGGTGTCCAAAGGCTGGCATTACTGGACCGTTGGCCTTCTGGTCAGGTCATATTCTGGAGGTGACAGATTAGGCAGGTCATAGGCATACGGCATATGTAAACAGAAGAACACACAGGTTAATTCACACAATAATCCCCAAACCAGTTGCTGTGCCTGTGAGACTGTCTTTTGCAATGTCCATTCCATTGCAAGGTCCTTCCTGAAATGACATTTAACAGTGGCAATTTGACAAGTCCTTTGCACCTGTAAATTGTACATCTTTGGTGACATCACAAACCTGGTTTCAACTCTTAAATGAAAATAAGACAGTTTTAAGACAGTTAGCTGCGCCATTCTGATATCCAATACTGAGCATAGTGATTTTCCTTGAACTAAAATTTTTCTCCCTAAGATCACCCTTACTGTTATTACAGGGACCACTTTTGATTTTGACTGTTTATTTGCATAAACACGTCAAGAGCAGCCTGCATCACTTATGCTCTTTAAGTTCACTTTGCTGGAACTCACACAGGGAACCTTCAGATTGACTACTCAGTCTGCCCCTCAGGGCACAGAAGCAGAGCCACACATCGCCATCTGGCTTCGCCTGTACCAGTCATTTCACTCAAATCCTTGAGCCTCCATTGTGCCTATAGGTTCCTTTTAGCCATCTTTCAGGAAGGCAACCTTCGTTCCTTCCCTGGAAAGACTGGCACGAACCGCACAACTAACCAATGTACCAGGTTTTTCTCATGGGCTTTTGCTAGCTTCACAGGCAATCCCAGTTCCTCTGAGCTCTCTGGTAACGACCAGAACCCATACATGCCTCCTTCAGGCATGACATTCCAGTCAAAGTCCTCGTTAACACAACCACTATTAATGACTGGTCTTACTGGTTTTATGCAAAGAAACCTTATGTCATTATTCATTCCTTCAGAATGCCAAATTCTGGAGGGATCAGGTAGGGAGAAAAACACAAAGCTTGAAGGAAAATCTTTCTCCTAATACCCATCAAGATGCATCTCCATGCCTTATACCTTCTATTACTAACACTACATAATTTCTTTCCAAAACTTTTACATTTCTATTTATTTTTATAACTTCCCACAGACTTTCTACAATATTCATAAACCTTCTATAGCCTTTTTACCTATCCAGATTTATCCATAATTCTCTTTTAATCCCTGTTCCTTTCCCACACTGGGAAGGACTGTACTTAAATTCAGTATTTGGCAGCTAAAAGTCCCTAGATTTGCAGGGACATTTTTTCACCTCTCTGAAGCTTAGACCTTGCAAACACCCTATAAATCAGATGGTCAGCCTTGGACCTCAGTTCATGACCTTCAAAACTAGAGCCATTCTTATCAGAACCAGTTACACAGATCATCTGACTGCCGCAGTGTCCACACAGCAGCAGCACACAGCTAAGCAGGTTTACAGAAGCAAGAAAGCAGGGCTACTGATAGGGTAAGCCCAGTCTCATGCAGAGACATGCTGCTTTGCCTCAGGCTGAAGCACTGGTCATTCCCAATTGACCCTTCCTGGGTCCAAGGTGGCAAAGGCATTTTCCCCAACCAGCTACAGGCGACCTTTCCTATGTCTTACAATACAGGTTTCTGATCAGAAACAGAACCACATGTGAGAAATTTGCTCTTTTCCCACAAAACCAAAAAACAAGTAGTTGAGGTTTCCTTTACTTTAGGTTTAAAACTTTCACATCTTTTATACATATTTTTACTTATCTAGATTTATCTATCATTCTTTTTTACTCTTGGTTCCTCTGCCTCAGGATCGAGGGGTGTATATACCCTATATGCTTCCACAAGCCCCTCCAGGAACGCTGCTGGGGATTCCCCTGTGCCCTGGATGACTTCACTGACCTTACTAAAGTTGGTAGGCTTACCTGCAGCTGTCCCAAGCACCCCCAGCAGAGCCCAGCGACACTGGAGGGGCTCATCTGTTCCCCCGGTAGCACCGGGGTCCCAGGTCTGGGGGCCGAGAAGGGAGATCAGCCCTTGGGGTTTCTCAGAGAACAGGGGACTCCAATGTTTCCAATTACATAAGTCACCAGTGGAAAAGGGCACATAAACCAGATGGGGAGGCGCCCACGAAGGAGCATCTGGCGCCGTTGGCGCTTCCCAGAGAGGCAAAATGGCGGCGCCTCCAGTCCCTCCAGCAAGGGTGGGGGGGGGATGTCACTCTTGCTCCATAAGTTTTTCACCTGCGGAGCTACAAGTACAGTCACTCTTACAAACACACAAACATCCAAACAAATAACACAGTTCCACAAACACACGGACCATCAGGCGTGCCCGGCACACAAACTGAGACTAAACGCAGCGCAGCGAGGCACAGCGCGGTGCGGAACTGGGGAAGGGAAACCTAACGTGACCGGTCACAATCAAAATTACCAAAACCAAATTTCAGAGGGTGGTTTTTCACCTCTTAAAACCCCTGGACAGGTCACAGGTGGCATCCCACCTACTGCCTCAGGATTATTTGCTCTAGAGCACCAAAACCAAAAGGGGATCCCCCACCAAATACTTATTAAGCCCGGGCTACCATTCAGTCTCTGATCCAAAGTTCTGCCGAGGCCGAGGGAGAATCTCGTTGGGGCCTCCAAATGTTGCATGAACCAACCGCAAGAACAAATGTCGTAGACTTTCAGGGTTTCAAAGATGTTACTTTATTGGCCAAGTTTAACCTGCGCAGGGGCGAACTCTCAAAGTGTCCGGAGACACGGTGCCCGCAGGGGCTGCAAAGGAGAGTCACCCCCAGCGCTTACAGCTAAGTCCTTATATAGAGGCAAGTAAGCGTTGCACAGAAGCAGATGTGGCGGTTAGCTATTGGCTCACAGAGCCAGCGCCCGGGAACAGGGTGGGGTCTGACTCAACTGAAAGGAAAATTTTGAAACTAAACAGATGGCAATCAACTTACAGGATGTTTGCTAGGGACTCAGGATTCTTGGGGCTGAGACTATATTTCTTGTCCCCAACACAATCCCACCAACAGTGAACTAGGGTCCCCATTTCCCCACAACCTCTTCAAACTTGTTTGTTTCTTTGTTTATGGTAGCCATTCTGACTGGTGTTAAGTGGTATCTCATTGTGGTTTTGATTTGCATCTCTCAGATAGCTAGTGATATCGAGCATCTTTTCATGTGTCTCTGGCTCCTCTGTATTTCCTCCTTGGCAAAGTATTTGTTCAAGTCCTTTGCCCATTTTTTAATTTGGTTGCTCCTCTTCCTTGAGTAGAGTCCTGTGAGTTCTTTGTATATTTTGGAGATTAAACCTGTGTCTGAGGTGTCATTGGCAAATATGTTTTCCAAAACTGTTGCTTCTCTTTTTTCTCTTGATACTGTTTTCCTTGGCCATGCAGAAGCTTTTAATTTTGATGAGATCCCATTTGTTTATTCTTTCCTTTCTGTCCCTTGCTCTAGGGGACATATCAGTAAAAACCTTCCTGCATGGAATATCTGAGAGTTTCCTGCCAATGTTCTCCTCTAGGGCTTTAATGGTTTCATGGCTTATATTTAAGTCTTTTATCCACCTTGAATTAATTTTGGTGTATGGTGTAAGTTGGTGCTTGAGTTTCATTTTTTTGCATGTAGCTGTCCAGTTCTCCCAAGAACATTTGTTGAAGAGGCTATCTTTACTCCATTTTATGTTATTGCTCCCTTTGTCCAATATTAATTAACTGTAGAGGGTTGGGTTATTTCTGGGCTCTCTGTTCTATTCCATTGGTCTATGTGTCTGTTTTTATGCCAGTACCAGGCTGTTTTGATTACAGTGGCCTTGTAATACAGTTTGATATCAGGTACTGTGATCCCTCCTACTTTGTTTTTCTTCCTCAAAATTGCGGCTGCTATTCGGGATCTTTTATGGTTCCATACAAACTTTTGAAGTGTTTGTTCTATGTCTATGAAATATGCCATTGGTACTTTAATAGGTATTGCATTGAATCTATAAATTGCTTTGGGTACTATGGACATTTTGATGATGTTAATTCTTCCAATCCATGAGCATGGTGTATGTTTCCATTTGTTTGTGTCTTCCTTGATTTCTTTCTTCAGTGTTGTATAGTTTTCTGCATACAGGTCTTTTACCTCCTTGGTTAGGTTTATTCTCAGATATTTTATTTTTGTTTTTGCTATAACAAATGGGATTTTTTTCCTGATTTCTGCTTCTTCTGTTTCATTTTTGGTATACAAAAATGCCTTTGATTTCTGCATATTGACTTTGTATCCCGCTGTTTTGTCAAATTCATGTATTAGTTCCAGCAGTTTTTTGGTAGAGGCTATAGGCTTCTCCATGAACACTGTCATATCATCTGCAAACAATGCCAGTTTTGTTTCCTCCTTTCCAATTTGGATGCCTTTTATTTCCTTTTCTTGTCTGATCGGTGTGGGTAGAACTTCTAATACTATATTGAATAGAAGTGGTGATAGTGGGCAACCTTGTCTTGTTCCTGATTTTAGTGGAAAAGCTTTTAGTTTTTGGCCATTGAGTATGATGTTGGCTGTAGGTCTCTCATATATGGCCTTTATTATATTGAGGAATGCTCCCTCTGTTCCCACTTTGCTGAGTACCTTTATCATAAATGGGTGTTGTACCTTATCAAAAGCTTTTCCCAGATCTATTGATATGACCATATGGTTTTTCTCTTTGATTTTGTTTATGTGGTGTATTACATTTCGTGATTTACAAATATTGAACCATACTTGCATCCCTGGGATGAATCCCACTTGGTCGTGGTGTATGATCTTTTTGATGTATTGTTGGATGCAATTTGCCAATATTTTATTGAGGATTTTAGCCTCTATGTTCATCAGCGATATTGGCCTAAAGTTTTCTTTCTTTGTTGTGTCTCTATCTGGCTTTGGAATTAGGATGATGCTGGCTTCATAAAAAGACTTGGGGAATTTTCCTTCCTTTTGGATTTTTTGGAATAGTCTGTGAAGAATAGCTGTTAGCTATTCCTTAAAAGCTTTGTGGAATTCTCCTGTGAAACCATCTGGTCCAGGGCTTTTGTGTGATGGGAGTTTTTTGATTACTTCTTCAATTTCATCTGCTCTTATTGGCCTGTTCAGGTTTTCTGTTTCTTTTTCATTGAGTTTTGGAAGATTATATTTTTCTAGAAATGTGTCCATTTCACCTAGGTTTTCAAATTTCTTGGCATACAGTTCTTCATAGTAATTTCTTACAATCTCTTCTATTTCTCTGTTATCAGTTGTAATCTCTCCTCTTTCATATCTGAGTGTATTTATCTGGGTCCTCTCTCTTCTTTTCTTGATGAGCCTACTTAAAGGTTTGTTTATTTTGTTTATCTTTTCAAAGAACCAGCTCCTAGATTCATTGATCCTTCCAATTGTGCTTTTAGTCTCTATGTCATTTAATTCTGCTCTGATCTTGGTTATTTCCTTCCTTCTACTTACTCTGGGCTGTCTTTGTTGTTGTTCCTCGAGTTCTTGCAGGCATGGTGTTAGGTTGTTTGTTTGAAATGTTTGTATCATCTTTAGGTGAGCCGTATTGCTATGAACTTCCCTCTCAGAACTGCCTCACTGTGTCCCATAAATTTTGGATTGCTGTGAATTCATTTTCATTAGTTTTGACAAGTTTTTTGATTTCTTCCCTAATTTCAGTCTTGACCCATTTGTTGTTTAATAGCATACCATTCAGTTTCCATACTTTTGGGTGTTTTCGTTTTCTTCCTGTGGGGTTGGTTTCCAATTTCAGTCCCTGGTGATCAGAGAAGATGCTTGGTATAATTTCTATTTTCCTGAGGTTGTTGAGAATTGTTTTGGGTCCTATCATGTGGTCTATCTTTGAAAATGTTCTATGTGCACTTGAAAATAATGTGTATTTAGCTTCTTTGGGATGTAGGGCTCTCTATATATCAGTTAGGTCCATTTCATCTAGAGTGTCCTTTAATGCTGCTGTATCTTTGTTGATATTTTATTTGGAAGATCTGTCCATTTTTGACAATGGGGTATTAAAATCCCCTAGTATAATTGTGTTGCTGTCAATATCTTTCTTGAGGTCCTCTGAGATTTTCTTTATATATTTGGGTGCTACTATGTTGGGTGCATATATATTTACAATGTTAATGTCTTCTTGGTGGGTTTTTCCTTTGAGTATTATGAAGTGACCTTCTGGGTCTTTCTTTATGGCCCTTTTTTTGAAGTCTATTTTGTCTGATATGAGAATTGCTACACTGGCTTTTTTTTCTTTTCCATTTGCTTGGAACATTTGTTTCCATCCTTTCAATTTTAGTCTGTGATGGTCTTTTGACCTGAGGTGGGTCTCTCATAGGCAGCATATATGTGGGTCATGCTTTCTTATCCATTCAGCTATTCTATGTCTTTTACTTGGTGCATTTAATCCATTTATGTTTAAGGTTGCTCTTGAAAGGTACTTATTCATTGCCATTTGTGTACCTGTGTTCCCCTCCATCTCACTCTTTTCCTTCCTTTCCTTAAAGCAGTCCTTTTAGTAATTCTTGTAGAGCTGGTTTTGTGGAGGCATATTCTTTTAGACTTCTTTTGTCTTGGAAGCTCTTTATTGGGTCTTCAATCTTGAATGAGAGCCTTGCTGGATAAAGTAGCCTTGGTTGTAGGCCTCTGTTTCTCATTACTTGGAATATTTCCTGCCATTCTCTTCTTGCTTGGAATGTTTCCATTGAGAAGTCAGTAGCCATCCTTATTGGGACTCCCTTGTATGTGACTTCCTTTTTCTCTCTTGCTGCCTTTAGGATTCTCTCTTTGTCTTGGAGGTTTGCCATTTTAATGATGATGATGTGTCTTCCAGTAAGGCCCTTTGGGTTCCACCTGCCTGGACTCTCTGCAATTCCTGGATTCGTGCTACCTTCTCTCTTATCAACTTAGAAAAATTTTCCATTATTACTCTTTCTGGCACGTTTTCTATATCTTGTTCTTCTTCTTCTCCTTCTGCTATTCCTATTATTTGGATATTATTACGTTTCATATTGTCTTGCATTTCTCTTAAACTCTCCTCATTCTTTCTGATTCTCTTTTACATTACCTGGTCCGTCTGGGAGATTCTTTCCACCCTGTCTTTGAGCTCGCTTATGTGGTCTTCTGCCTCATCAATCCTACTATTCATACCTTCTACTGTGTTCTTCAGTTCAGAAATTGTATTCTTCATTTCCTCTTGACCTTTGCTGATGGTTTCTATTCCGTTTTTCATGTTGGTATAGTTTGCTGAGAGTTCATTGTAGCTCCCCTGTAGTTTCTGGTAACTCATTGTAAGCTCTTTGAATTTCCCGATAACCAGTGCTTTGAATTCAATATCTGATAGTTGACTTGCCTCTATTTCATCTAACATTCTTTCTGAGACTTCCTCCTTTTCTTTCCTTTGGGGATTGTTTCTTTGTCTTCCCATTGTTTGTGTTTCTCTTCTTGTTGGCCTCAGCTTCTTAAATTGATCTGTTCTGGTACCCTGAGTTTATGTTGTGAACTTCTGTGGTAGGATGCCTGTGAAATTCAGTGGTGCAGTCTCCTGTAGGTATCTTGGTGTTCTCTGCTTCCACTGCTCCTCAGGTTGGTTTCCAGCTAGTCAAACCTTTTCTTCTGATCTCACTAGCTGCAGCAGCCTGAAGGGTTGTTAGTGTGGCTTTTCTTGTGTCTTAGTAAGCTCAAGTGGTCTCGCCAGTACCCCCCCTCCCCCAAGATCCAGACTGGCACCGCTCTCCTGCAACCTACTGAGAGCGGATTTTCTCCCGGGCTTTCTAGCCCTGCTCTGGCATGAATGCGCATGTGCTCCCAGTGAAGCTTTCCTGCTCTCGTAGGCTTGGGTGCGGACCTTTCCCTGTGTTGTGGCTGAACAGGCAGGGCAACTCAGAATTCTCCCAAACCAACAGCCACAGCCAGACTCCCCGTGTTTCCCTGTCTGCGCTGGCTGAGTAGGGATGGAGATGGCGAATGGCTCTCTTCCAGGGGCCCAGCTAGCAGCCTGAAACTCCCGGAGACTGTTCGAGAGATGGTGCAGGTCCCGTGCCACAGGGATTGCCCAGGCAACTCCCAATTCCCCAAGCCAAGAGCTGGCGCATACCCCTTGCCACTGGGAAAGCAGGGGTGACCCTCGGTTGGTCAAGCGGAGAGCCGGCTCGGGCCCCTCGAGGGCCGGGAGGCACGGGCAACCTGTGGTTGTTGTGGCCGAGGGCCAGTGTGGGCCCGCCGGGCCCGGGAGGCAAGGGTGAGCAGCAGCCACCCAAGCTGAAGGCCAAGGCTTGACTCCTGGTGCCTCCCAGTCTGTGCCAGCTGAGCAGGGATGGAGCTGGTCTGTGCTGGGTGAGTAGGGATGGAGCTCACAAGTGACTCACTTCTAGAGGTCCTGCCAGCAGCCCGAGATTCCCCGAGGCTGTTCGAGGGTCGGCACTAGCCCCGAGAAGCAGGGAATGCTTGGGCAAGGGAGTGCTCAGGCAACTCTCAGGTCTCCCAAACAGGCAACCTGTCTCCACGGGTTATCAGAGCTCTCTGGTTTGCTTCTGAATGTTCACTCCTCTCTCTGCCACTACTGGCAGACCGATCTTTTATGGTGGTTTCCAATCTGCGCCCTGCCAGATGGGGGTAGGGGCACCAGTGACCAGTTCTCTCCCAGAGTCGGTGTTGCCCACCCTTGGCTCTCAGAGACGGGGGCGGCCGGCCAGGGCTGTGGCGCGGCCTGGCAGAGGGCCTGCTGCTGCCTCTGCGTTGCTCTCTTGTACCTTGCCGATCCGCGGTCATCTCCTCTCCCCAACCTCTGGTCATTCAGTGTCTGCTACACTCTCTGGAGTCCTGCCTTCTTATATTCTGGATCCCCGTTGGGCATCTGCTGTGCTCCTTCGCAGATCAGCCAGATCCCTCTCCGGTGCATGGAGAGAAGTGAAATCCTTTGTCCTGCTCCACCGCCATCTTCCCTCCATTCTTCTGTCTTTTTCTTTCTTCCCTTAAAGCAGTCTGTTTAGCATCTCTTGCAGAGCTGGTTTGGTGGAGGTGTATTCTTTTAGACTACTTTTGTCTGGGAAGCTCCTTATTTTTTTCTTTTATTTTAACTGAGTGCCTTGCTGGATAAAGTAGTCTTGGTTGCAGGCCTCTGTTTCTCATTACTTGGAGTATTTCTTGCCATTCTCTTCTGGCTTGGAGTGTTTCCATTGAGAAGCCAGCTGCTAGTCTTATATTAGCTCCCTTGTAGGTACTTTCTGTTTTCTTTTGCTGCTTTTAAGATTCTTTAACGTTTTAGTTTACCATTTTAATTTGGGTGTGTTTTGAAGTGGGCCCCTTTGTGTTCCTATTGATTAAGACTCTGTGTTTCCTGGATTTGTGTGACTTTTTCTGTCACGAAATTAGGGAAGTTTTCCATCATTACTTTTTAATATAGGTTTTCTATCCCTTGCTCTTCTTCTTCTTCTGGTATCCCTATTATATGGATATTATTACATGTTTTTTTAATTTTTATTTTTATTTAATTTTTGTTCAAGTACAGTTTTCTGTCTTATATTCCCAGCCCTTCCCCCTCAGTGCTCCCCACCTCCCTCCCATTTCTGTCCCCCCATCTTAGTTATTGTTCATGTGTCCTTTATTCTTGTTCATGTGAGTCCTTCCCCCTTTCCCCTATGATTCTCTCCCCTCTCCCCTCTGGATATCATTACATTTTGTATTGACTTGCATTTCTCTTAATACCTCTTCCTTCCTTTCTGTGCTTCCTTTCTTTTCTTTTTGCTCTTTCTGGGTTTTCTTTTTTACTTCATCCTCTAGCTCCCTGATCTGATCTTCTGTTTCATCAATCCTGCTTTTGAATTCTTTTACTGTGTTTTTTAGTTCAGAAATTGTATTCTTCATTTCCTCTTGGGCCTTGCTGATACCTTCTATTCTTTTTATATGTTGTTGATATAGTTCGCAGTAACTTCATTGTAGCTTCCCGGTAGCATTTGGTAATTCTCAGTGAGCTCTTTGAGCTTCCTGATAACCATTGCTTTGAACTCAGTATCTGGTAGTTGACTTGTTTATTTAGCATTCTTTCTGAGGCTTCTTCCTCTTTACCTTTCATTTGGGGATTGTTTTTTTGTCTTCCCATTGTTTGTGAGACTCTTCTTGTTAGCCTCAGCTTTTTAAATTGATCTGTTCTGACTCTCTGGGTTTATGGTGTGGTCTTCTGTGGTAGGATACCTGTGAAATTCAGTGGTGCAGTCTCCTTGATCCCATGAGCTCACTGGTCTTGGGATGATGTTTAAGTTGGCTCTGTGTTTGTCTTTGGATTTTGATTCTTGTTGGGTCTTTTTTGGTGGGTCCTTTCCACCAGCTGGTTAACTGACGGTCACTCTATACAATACTTCTTGTATTTTGTTGTGCTGGTGAGAGCAGATTGTGTTGAAGTTGGTTCATTTGTGTGTACAGTGTTTTTAGGATTCTTTCTTGCTCATGTTCAGTGGTTTGTACTGGGTAGTTTCTCCACTATTTAATTGTGTTTACAGATAGGTCCTGGACTGAGGTTTGTGTGGTTCCCACTTCCTCCTTCAGCTTCCTCTGTTGTTATCTGTTGGTGGTTCCTTTGTTGTTTGGTTTCCACTTCCAGTGGGTATCCTGGTGTTCACTGCTTCCACCTGCTCTTTTTTTGTCATCAGTTGGAGGGGCAAGGCAAAATGATTTAAGACAGCAGGAGAGTATTCTATGATATTTACAGTAGCAGCCAGTAGAGAAGAGATAGGCGATCCTTTGGCCATGTATAGTGTTAACCGTGATATTCCACCAAACTAACCTCTTTTTTAGAAGGGTTGGAAAGAAGATAAGACTGTTGTTGGGGAGGGAAGGATTGTGAATTGGATCTAGAAGGCAGTGAAGTTGTGGGAGGTCAGATTCTGAGGTAAGGTGAGAGTAAAGGACAGGGAATAGGTGTAGTGTGTGAGAGAATAGAGTTAACCACTACAGTAATAGAGTTCAGGAAACTGAATTGGGCTAAGATCTGGGAGGGGTGATGTGAAGTATTTACAATTGTATAGAACAGCTATTATTTACAATAATATTAGAACAATAATCATATGACAGAATCTGTGTTATCTGGATAACAAGAATAAGAAGTATAGGACTTTGAGTAATATGCTAATAGAACATATGTGAAGTGAAGGACAGTAAATTAGCAATACACTATGAAAGAGAGAACAGGGGAAACCTGTCAAATGATGCAATATAACCAGTGAAGCAAAGCAGACTGACTATACAGAAAGAAGAGGGATACAAAAATACTATTAAAATAGAAGATGTAAGAATAATAAAAAAATACAAATATGCAAAAACAAGAAAGGAAGAGAGAAAAAGGGAATCAAAAGATAGAAAATATTAAAAATTTAAAATTATTTTAAAAAACAAAACAAGAAATCCCTGCTGGTTTCAAACTAGCCAAACAGTTTTTTCTGGTCTTTCTGGCTGCAGCAGGCTGAGGGGCGATGGTATGGCTGTTATCTCTTCCCGATCTGCACTTAGTCATCCTCTCATGCATTCTTCCCAGAGCTAGCATGGTCCCTCTCCCCAGCACCCTGGGTGTGAGATCCAGGCGTTCCTGAGAGCACTCTTTCCCCTGGGTTACAGCTGTGGGCTGAAGTGGGGGTGACTGTGTGCTCAGCCAAGCTGCTTCTGTCCCATGGGTTTGGGTGCATACCCTTCTCATTGCTATCGGGGTGTGCAGGGCCTTCCAAGCAACCGTCTGTGCAACCTTGGGACCACTATTTGGCTGGGTGGTAGGGAGGCCAGAGTGGCTGCTGTAGAAGATTTCTCCAAACAGTGTTTTTTCACTTTTATTTTTGAGAAGTTCCTCCTACTCAAGTGTGTGGCTCCATACAGTGGACAGCCCCCTCTCACAGCCCAACTCTCCAGCCAGCCCAATGACTATCAGAGTCAGGGCCCCTCTCTGCAGGACTCTCAACTCTCCCTAACCGGTGCCCACAGACTCCATGGGTACTCACAGCACCTGTATGTTTGCCACTTAGTCCTTGTTCCCGTTTCTCGGACTTCAAGCAACTAGGTCTTCCCTAGTGCTGCTCAGACATTGTTTGGCCAGGGAGGGAGCTGTTGCTCCCAAGGACCCTGTAGCAGACCTGGAGCTCTGGGCCTGGGACTACAGTCGCCCTGGTCCCTGAACTGGTTCCTGGGATCTTATTGTCCTGAAGCACTCTCCTTACCGTCTGGATTTTCAGTATCTGCCATGATTTTTTGTCTCTTATTTTCATATATGCTGGGGTACTGTTGGCTATTTGCTCTGTTTCTCCATAGATTGGCCAGGTTTATCTTCCCTGTGTAGGGGGAAGTAGAATCTGCTCCCTCCTACGTTGCTGCCATCTTCCTCCTTCCTCCTCTTCCTCCTCTTGTTTTCTTCCATGCTTTCTTTAACAAAGTATTCTATAACAGTGTATAAATTGTCAAGACTATGTCCTGGCTCCCAGAAGATGGCAGCGAGATAGGTGGCAGCAGAGTCTACTTCCCCCTTCACACAGGTGAAATATCTAGTTGATTTTCTGAGGAACAGAGTGAACAGCCAAAGGCACCCCAGCATATATGAACATTGGGGGCCAAAACCTTACAGGATATTGAAAAATCAGATGGTGAGTATTGTGCTCCAGGACAATAAGGTCCCTGGAACAAGAGTAGGGAACAGAGCAGCTGTAGCACCAGGTCCGATGCCCACTGGGTATGCCTCAGGCAAACACACAGGGGAAGTGTGCACCCTCTGAGACTGTAGACACAGCCTGAGAAGAGTTGGGCCCTGCTGGGCCCTGGCCTGGATGGTCCCCAGTCTGGTTGGAGAGTTTGGCTGTGTTAGAGGCCAGGCGCTTGTTTGGAGTCCCAGGCTTGAGCAGGAGAAATTTTTCAAAAAGAAAAAGAAAAAAACTAGGCACTCAGCAGCTGTTTGGGGAATTCCCTGGGCATATTCATCCCCACCTTCCCTGGCTGCATGGGAGCAGCCTCCACAGCCTCAGTGTGGGCCCACCTTTGCTGCCAGGCCCACCAAAGCACCCCTAACCCTGGCCCCTCCTACAGAAGGTACCCAACTGCACCTGTGACTCTGAAGGTATGCCACCAACTCAGCTGTCCCCCACTTTGCCCCGGCTGCCTCCACTGGCAAAAGCTGTGCTCTCACACCTGAAACCTGAGGACAGTGCATACCTGAACCCCTGGCCCAGTGGCTGCAGGTCCCACCCCAGCAGCAGAGGCCTAGTGCTCACACCTGCAGACCCAGGGATGGAACACATCTAAACCCACCATCCAGAGCCACCTGGTGCCCGATACCACCAATCCCTCCTCAGCCTGCTATAGTGAGAAAGACCAGCAGAACTGGTTTGGCTTGTTTAAAGCCACGAGGAGGCTTCCCTTTTTTAAAAAAAAATTACTTCTTCCTCTTTTTGCTTCTTTCCTGTTTTTTCCCTTCATTCTTTCCTTCCTTTCTTTCTTCTTTCCTTCCTTCTTCCTTTTTTTCCCACCCCCACAAGTGAGACAATAAAACCTGGAGGTGTGAAAGGACCAGAGTTATAACCAAAGAGGTGTCATCCCAAAAATGTCCCAACAGCAGTGAGACAAATTTCACTTTGCTACTCTAGAAAACTTGCAAGTCATTGTATATTTGTATTACTATCATTTTTATTATTGTTGCAATGTTTAGTTTATTAGTATTTTTTAATTTGTTTTCTTTCTGTTTAGTCTTCTTTGCTTGCTTTGTTAAACTGCATGGTTTGACTGGATTCCCTTCTTTTCTTTTTCATAGTGTATTTTTAATTTTTTGTCTTTCACTTCACTTGTATTCCAATAACACAATATTCTAGGTCACATATATCCTATTCTTGTTCAGATTACATAGATTCTGTCGTATAACTGTTGATCTGTTACTATCATAAATAACAGTGGTTCCATACAATTGTAAATACTGCACAGCACTACTCCCAGGTCTTAGCCCACTTCACTGTTTCTGGAACTAGAATGCTGTTATGGTCAGCTCTATTCCCTTGCATATTACACCTATTTTTTATCCATTACTCTCCCTTTACCTCATAATCTGACTTATCACAAACTCACAGAATTCTAAATACAAAACACAATCCTTCTCCCACCAGCAAGAGTATTTTGTTTTTCCACTCTTTCTGAAAAGTGGCTGGTTGGGTGAAATATTATGTTTAACAATATACATATGCAATGGATCTCCTATCTCTTCTCTACAGGTTGGTACTTTAAATATCATAGAATACACTCCTCCCTGTATTAAACTATTTTGCCTGCCCCCTCCAACTGAGTAAAACCAAACAATGGGAAGACAAAGAAACAATCCCCAAATAAAAGGAAAGGAGGCAGCCTCAGAAAGA